>NW_027663571.1:0-162156 GCF_964034855.1 Anser brachyrhynchus | reverse complement strand
GAATCCCCAGTGGTGCCAGTGCACTCTCTGCACTCACTGCACTGCATCAACAGTGGTGCCTCTGCACTCTCTGGAGTCACTGCACTGCATCCCCAGTGGTGCCAGTGCACTCTCTGGACTCACTGTAGTGCATCCCCCGTGGTGCCATTGCACTCTCTGGACTCACTGCACTGCGTCCCCAGTGGTGCCAGTGCACTCTCTGGACTCACTGCACTGCATCCCCAGTGGTGCCAGTGCACTCTCTGGACTCACTGCACTGCATCCCCAGTGGTGCCAGTGCACTGTCTGGACTCACTGCAGTGTATCGCCATTGGAGCTGGTGCACTCTCTGGACTCACTAAACTGCATCCCCAGTGGTGCCATTGCTCTCTGTGGACACACTGCACTGCTTCCCCAGTGGTGCCAGTGCACTCTATGGACTCACTGCACTGCATCCCCAGTGGAGCCAGAGCACTCTCTGGACTCACTGCAGTGCATCCCCAGTGGTGACAGTGCACTCTCTGGACTCACTGTGCTGCATCCCCAGTGGTGCCAGTGCACTCTCTGGACTCACTGCATTGCATCCCCTGTGGTGCCATTGCACTCTCAGGACTCACTGCACTGCATCCCCAGTGGTGCCAGTGCACTCTCTGGTCTCACTGCACTGCATCCCCATTGCTGACAGTGCCCTCTCTGGACTCACTGCACTGCATTCCCAGTGGTGCCAGTGCACTCTCTGGACTCACTGTAGTGCATCCCCAGTGGTGCCAGGGCACTCTCTGCAGACAATGCAGTGCATCCCCAAAGGTGACAGTGCCCTCTCTGGACTCACTGTACTGCTCTAGCCGCGGCAGCCGCTCCAGCCGCGTTAGCCCCTCCAGCCTCGGCAGCCGCTCCAGCCGCTCCAGCCGCGGCAGCCGCGGCAGCCGGTCCAGCCGCGGCAGCCGCTCCAGCCGCGGCAGCCCCTCCATCCGCGGCATACGCGGCAGCCGATCCAGCCGCTCCAGCCGCGGCAGCCGCTCCAACCGCGGCAGGCGCTCCAGCCGCGGCAGCCGCTCCAGCCGTGGCAGCCGCTCCACTCGGTAGCGGCTTTCGCGGCTGCCGCGGCTGGAGCGTCTGCCGCGGCTGCCGCGGCTGGAGCGGCTGCCGCGGCTGGAGCGGCTGCGGCGGCTGGAGCGTCTAGAGCGTCTGCCGAACTTGAGGGGCTACCGCGTCTGGAGCGGCTGAGGCGGCTGGAGCGGATGCCGCGGCTGGAGCAGTGCAGTGAGTCCAGAGAGTCAACAGGCACCACTGAGGATGCAGTACAGTGAGTCCAGAGAGTGCACTGGCACCACAGGGGATGCACTGCAGTTACTCCAGAGAGTGCACTGGAACCACTGGGGATGCAGTTCAGTGAGTCCAGAGAGTGCAATGGCACCACAGGGGATTCAGATACATTCTCACTTCAGTGAGATCCCCAGTAGTGCCAGTGCACTCTCTGCACTCACTGCACTGCATCCCCAGTGGTGCCAGTGTAGTCTCTGGACTCACAGCAGTGCATCCCCAGTGGTGCCAGTGCAACTACTGGACTCACTGCAGTGTAGCTCAGTGGTGCCAGTGCACTCTCTGGACTCACTGCAGTGCATCCCCAGTGGTGCCAGTGCACTCTCTGGACTCACTTCAGTGCATCCCCAGTGGTGCCAGTGCACTTTCTGGAGTCACTGCAGTGCATCCCCAGTTGTTCCATTGCACTCTCTGGACTCACTGCATTGGATCCCCAGTGGCGTCAGTGCACTCTCTGGACTCAGTGCATTGCATCCCCAGTGGTGCCAGTGCACTCTCTGGACTGTGTGCACTGCATCCCCAATGGTGCCAGTGCACTCTATGTAGTCACTGCACTGCGTCCCCATTGCTGCCAGTGCACTCTCTGGACTCACTGCAGTGTATCCCAGTGGTGCCTCTGCACTCTCTGGACTCACTGCAGTGCATCCCCAGTGGTGCCAGTGCACTCTCTGTACTCACTGCAGTGCATTCCCAGTGGTGTCAGTGCACTCTCTGGACTCACTGCAGTGAATCTCCAGTAGTGCCAGTGCACTCTCTGGACTCACTGCACTGCATCCCCAGTGGTGCCAGTTCACTCTCTGGACTCACTGAACTGCATCCCCAGTGGTGCCAGTGCACTCTCTGGACTCACTGTACTGCTCGAGCCGCGGCAGCCGCTCCTGCCGCGTTAGCCCCTCCAGCCTCGGCAGCCGCTCCAGCCGCTCCAGCCGCGGCAGCCGCGGCAGCCGGTCCAGCCGCGGCAGCCGCTCCAGCCGCGGCAGCCCCTCCATCCGCGGCATACGCGGCAGCCGCTCCAGCCGCTCCAGCCGCGGCAGCCGCTCCAACCGCGGCAGGCGCTCCAGCCGCGGCATCCGCGGCAGCCGCTCCACCCGCGGCAGCCGCTCCAACCGCGGCAGGCGCTCCAGCCGCGGCAGCCGCTCCAGCCGTGGCAGCCGCTCCACTCGGTAGCGGCTTTCGCGGCTGCCGCGGCTGGAGCGTCTGCCGCGGCTGCCGCGGCTGGAGCGGCTGCCGCGGCTGGAGCGGCTGCGGCGGCTGGAGCGTCTAGAGCGTCTGCCGAACTGGAGGGGCTACCGCGTCTGGAGCGGCTGAGGCGGCTGGAGCGGATGCCGCGGCTGGAGCAGTGCAGTGAGTCCAGAGAGTCAACAGGCACCACTGAGGATGCAGTACAGTGAGTCCAGAGAGTGCACTGGCACCACAGGGGATGCACTGCAGTTACTCCAGAGAGTGCACTGGAACCACTGGGGATGCAGTTCAGTGAGTCCAGAGAGTGCAATGGCACCACAGGGGATTCAGATACATTCTCACTTCAGTGAGATCCCCAGTAGTGCCAGTGCACTCTCTGGACTCACTGCACTGCATCCCCATAGCTGACAGTTCCCTCTCTGGACTCAATGCACTGCATCACCATTGGTGCCAGGGCACTCTCCGGACTCACTGCAGTGCATCCGCAGTGGTGCCAATGCACTCTCCGGACTCACTGCAGTGCATCCGCAGTGGTGCCAGTGCACTCTCTGGACTCACTGTAGTGCATCCCCAGTGGTGCCAGTGCACTCTCTGGACTCACTGTAGTGCATCCCCCGTGGTGCCAGTGCACTCTCTGGACTCACTGCACTGCGTCCCCAGTGGTGCCAGTGCACTCTCTGGACTCACTGCACTGCGTCCCCAGTGGTGCCAGTGCACTCTCTGGACTCACTGCACTGCATCCCCAGTGGTGCCAGTGCACTCTCTGAGCTCACTGCAGTGCATCCCCAGTGGTGCCAGTGCACTCCCTGGACTCACTGCACTGCATCAACAGTGGTGCCAGTGCACTCTCTGCACTCACTGCACTGCATCCCCAGTGGTGCCAGTGTAGTCTCTGGACTCACAGCAGTGCATCCCCAGTGGTGCCAGTGCAACTACTGGACTCACTGCAGTGTAGCTCAGTGGTGCCAGTGCACTCTCTGGACTCACTGCAGTGCATCCCCAGTGGTGCCAGTGCACTCTCTGGACTCACTTCAGTGCATCCCCAGTGGTGCCAGTGCACTTTCTGGAGTCACTGCAGTGCATCCCCAGTTGTTCCATTGCACTCTCTGGACTCACTGCATTGGATCCCCAGTGGCGTCAGTGCACTCTCTGGACTCAGTGCAGTGCATCCCCAGTGGTGCCAGTGCACTCTCTGGACTGTGTGCACTGCATCCCCAATGGTGCCAGTGCACTCTATGTAGTCACTGCACTGCGTCCCCATTGCTGCCAGTGCACTCTCTGGACTCACTGCAGTGTATCCCAGTGGTGCCTCTGCACTCTCTGGACTCACTGCAGTGCATCCCCAGTGGTGCCAGTGCACTCTCTGTACTCACTGCAGTGCA
The DNA here is from genome assembly GCF_964034855.1 of Anser brachyrhynchus. Classification (NCBI taxonomy): domain Eukaryota; kingdom Metazoa; phylum Chordata; class Aves; order Anseriformes; family Anatidae; genus Anser; species Anser brachyrhynchus. The sequence continues at coordinate 158,290 of NW_027663571.1, read as the reverse complement.
TTCCCAGTGGTGTCAGTGCACTCTCTGGACTCACTGCAGTGAATCTCCAGTAGTGCCAGTGCACTCTCTGGACTCACTGCACTGCATCCCCAGTGGTGCCAGTTCACTCTCTGGACTCACTGAACTGCATCCCCAGTGGTGCCAGTGCACTCTCTGGACTCACTGTACTGCTCGAGCCGCGGCAGCCGCTCCAGCCGCGTTAGCCCCTCCAGCCTCGGCAGCCGCTCCAGCCGCTCCAGCCGCGGCAGCCGCGGCAGCCGGTCCAGCCGCGGCAGCCGCTCCAGCCGCGGCAGCCCCTCCATCCGCGGCATACGCGGCAGCCGCTCCAGCCGCTCCAGCCGCGGCAGCCGCTCCAACCGCGGCAGGCGCTCCAGCCGCGGCAGCCGCTCCAGCCGTGGCAGCCGCTCCACTCGGTAGCGGCTTTCGCGGCTGCCGCGGCTGGAGCGTCTGCCGCGGCTGCCGCGGCTGGAGCGGCTGCCGCGGCTGGAGCGGCTGCGGCGGCTGGAGCGTCTAGAGCGTCTGCCGAACTGGAGGGGCTACCGCGTCTGGAGCGGCTGAGGCGGCTGGAGCGGATGCCGCGGCTGGAGCAGTGCAGTGAGTCCAGAGAGTCAACAGGCACCACTGAGGATGCAGTGCAGTGAGTCCAGAGAGTGCACTGGCACCACAGGGGATGCACTGCAGTTACTCCAGAGAGTGCACTGGAACCACTGGGGATGCAGTTCAGTGTGTCCAGAGAGTGCAATGGCACCACAGGGGATTCAGATACATTCTCACTTCAGTGAGATCCCCAGTAGTGCCAGTGCACTCTCTGGACTCACAGCAGTGCATCCCCAGTGGTGCCAGTGCACTCTCTGGACTCACTGCACTGCATCCCCAGTGGTGCCAGTGCACTCTCTGGACTCACTGCACTGCATCCCCAGTGGTGCCAGTGCACTCTCTGGACTCACTGCAGTGCATCCCCAGTGGTGACAGTGCACTCTCTGGACTCACTGTGCTGCATCCCCAGTGGTGCCAGTGCACTCTCTGGACTCACTGCATTGAATCCCCAGTGGTGCCAGTGCACTCTCTGCACTCACTGCACTGCATCAACAGTGGTGCCTCTGCACTCTCTGGAGTCACTGCACTGCATCCCCAGTGGTGCCAGTGCACTCTCTGGAGTCACTGCACTGCATCCCCAGTGGTGCCAGTGCACTCTCTGGACTCACTGTAGTGCATCCCCCGTGGTGCCAGTGCACTCTCTGGACTCACTGCACTGCGTCCCCAGTGGTGCCAGTGCACTCTCTGGACTCACTGCACTGCATCCCCAGTGGTGCCAGTGCACTCTCTGGACTCACTGCACTGCATCCCCAGTGGTGCCAGTGCACTCTCTGAGCTCACTGCAGTGCATCCCCAGTGGTGCCAGTGCACTCTCTGGACTCACTGCACTGCATCCCCAGTGGTGCCAGTGCACTCCCTGGACTCACTGCACTGCATCAACCGTGGTGCCAGTGCACTCTCTGCACTCACTGCACTGCATCCCCAGTGGTGCCAGTGTAGTCTCTGGACTCACAGCAGTGCATCCCCAGTGGTGCCAGTGCAATTACTGGACTCACTGCAGTGTAGCTCAGTGGTGCCAGTGCACTCTCTGGACTCACTGCAGTGCATCCCCAGTGGTGCCAGTGCACTCTCTGGACTCACTGCACTGCATCCCCAGTGGTGCCAGTGCACTGTCTGGACTCACTGCAGTGTATCGCCATTGGAGCCGGTGCACTCTCTGGACTCACTAAACTGCATCCCCAGTGGTGCCAGAGAACTCTCTGGTCTCACTGCAGTGCATCCCCAGTGGTGCCAGTGCACTCTCTGGACTCACTGCATCCCCAGTGGTGCCAGGGCACTCTCTGGACTCACAGCACTGCATCCCCATTGGTGCCAGTGCACTCTCTGGACTCACTGCACTAAAACCCCAGTGGTGCCAGTGCAGTCTCTGGACTCACTGCACTGCATCCCCACTGGTGCCAGTGCACTCTCTGGACTCACCGGGGTGCATCCCCAGTGGTGCCAGTGCACTCTCTGGACTCACTGCACTGCATCCCCTGTGGTGGCAGTGTACTCTCTGGACTCACTGCAGTGCATCCCCAGTGGTGCCAGTGTACTCTCTGGAGTCACTGCAGTGCATCCCCAGTGGTGCCAGTGCACTTTCTGGAGTCACTGCAGTGCATCCGCTGTTGTGCCAGTGCACTCTCTGCACTCACTGCACTGCATCCCCAGAAGTGCCAGTGCACTCACTGGACTCACTGCACTGCATCCCCAGTGGTTCCATTGCACTCTCTGGACTCACTGCATTGGATCCCCAGTGGTGTCAGTGCACTCTCTGGACTCACTGCAGTGCATCCCCATTGGTTCCAGTGCACTCTCTGGACTCACTGCAGTGCTTCCCCAGTGGTGCCAGTGCACTCTCTGGACTCACTGCAGTGCTTCCCCAGTGGTGCCAGTGCACTCTCTGGACTCACTGCACTGCATCCCCAGTGGTGCCAGTGCACTCTCTGGACTCACTGCACTGCATCCCCAATGGTGCCAGTGCACTCTCTGTAGTCACTGCACTGCGTCCCCAGTGGTGCCAGTGCACTCTCTGGACTCACTGCAGTGTATCCCCTGTGGTGCCAGTGCACTCTGTGGACTCACTGCAGTGCATCCCAGTGGTGCCAGTGCACTCTCTGGACTCACTGCACTGCATCCCCAAGGTGCCAGTGCACTCTCTGGACTCAACTGCACTGCATCCCCAGTGGTGCCACTGCAGTCTCTGGACTCACTGCACTGAATCACCATTGGTGCCAGGGCACTCTCCGGACTCACTGCAGTGCATCCGCAGTGGTGCCAGTGCACTCTTTCGAGTCACTGCAGTGCATCCCCAGTGGTGCCAGTGCACTCTCTGGACTCACTGCACTGCATCCCCAGTGGTGCCAGTGCACTCTCTGCACTCACTGCACTGCATCCCCAGTGTTCCCCGAGCACTCTCTGGACTCAATGCAGTGCATTCCCAGTGGTGCCAGTGCACTCTCTGGACTCACTGCAGTGCATCCCCAGTGGTGCCAGTGCACTCTCTGGACTCACTGCACTGCATCCCCAGTGGTGCCACTGCACTCTCTGGACTCACTGCACTGCATCACCATTGGTGCCAGGGCACTCTCCGGACTCACTGCAGTGCATCCGCAGTGGTGCCAGTGCACTCTTTCGAGTCACTGCACTGCATCCCCATTAATTCCAGTGCATTCTCTGGACTCATTGCAGTGCATCCCCAGTGGTGCCAGTGCACTCTCTGGACTCACTGCACTGCATTCCCAGTGGTGCCAGTGCACTCTCTGGACTCACTGCACTGCATCCAAAGTGCTGACAGTGCACTCTCTGGACTCACTGCAGTGCATCCCCAGTGGTGCCAGTGCACTCTCCGGACTCACTGCACTGCATCCCTAATGGTGCCAGTGCACTCTCTGGACTCACTGCAGTGCATCCCCAGTGGTTCCAGTGCACTCTGGACTCACTGCACTGCATCCCCAGTGGTGCCAGTGCAATCTCTGCACTCACTGCACTGCATCCCCGGTGTTCCCAGAGCACTCTCTGGACTCACCGAGGTGCATCCCCAGTGGTGCCAGTGCACTCTCTGGACTCACTGCACTGCATCCCCAGTGGTGCCAGTGCACTCTCTGGACTCACTGCAGTGCAGCCTCTGAGGTGCCAGTGTACTCTCTGGACTCACTGCACTGCATCCCCAGTGATGACAGTGCACTCTCTGGAATCACTGCAGTGCTTCCCCGGTAGTGCCAGTGCACTCTCTGGACTCACTGCACTGCATCACCAGTGGTGCCAGTGCACTCTCTGGACCCACTGCAGTGCATCCCCACTGGTGCCAGTGCACTCTCTGGACTCACTGCACTGCATCCCCAATGGTGCCAGTGCACTCTCTGTAGTCACTGCACTGCGTCCCCAGTGGTGCCAGTGCACTCTCTGGACTCACTGCAGTGTATCCCCTGTGGTGCCAGTGCACTCTGTGGACTCACTGCACTGCATCCCAGTGGTGCCAGTGCACTCTCTGGACTCACTGCACTGCATCCCCAAGGTGCCAGTGCACTCTCTGGACTCAACTGCACTGCATCCCCAGTGCTGCCAGTGCACTCTCTGGACTCACTGCAGTGCATCCCCAGTGGTGCCAGTGCACTCTCTGGACTCACTGCAGTGCATCCCCAGTGGTGCCAGTGCACTCTCTGGACTCACTGCAGTGCATCCGCAGTGGTGCCAGTGCACTCTCTGGACTCACTGCAGTGCATCCCCAGTGGTGCCAGTGCACTCTCTGGACTCACTGCACTTCATCCCCAGTGGTGCCAGTGCACTCTCTGGACTCACTGCACTGCATCCCCAGTGGTGTCACTGCACTCTCTGGACTCACTGCACTGCATCACCATTGGTGCCAGGGCAGTCTCCGGACTCACTGCAGTGCATCCGCAGTGGTGCCAGTGCACTCTCTGGACTCACTGCAGTGCATCCCCAGTGGTGCCAGTGCACTCTCTGGACTCACTGCACTGCATCCCCAGTGGTGCCAGTGCACTCTCTGGACTCACTGCACTGCATCCCCAGTGCTGACAGTGCACTCTCTGGACTCACTGCATTGCATTCCCAGTGGTGCCAGTGCACTCTCTGGACTCACTGCAGTGCAGCCTCTGAGGTGCCACTGCACTCTCTGGACTCACTGCACTGCATCACCATTGGTGCCAGTGCACTCTCCGGACTCACTGCAGTGCATCCGCAGTGGTGCCAGTGCACTCTTTTGAGTCACTGCAGTGCATCCCCAGTGGTGCCAGTGCACTCTCTGGACTCACTGCACTGATTCACCAGTGGTGCCAGAGCACTCTCTGGAATCACTGCAGTGCATCCCCAGTGGTGCCAGTGCACTCTCTGGACTCACTGCACTGCATCCCCAGTGGTGCCAGTGCACTCTCTGGACTCACTGCATTGCATCCCCAGTGGTGCCAGTGCACTCTCTGGACTCACTGCACTGCATCCCCAGTGGTGCCACTGCACTCTCTGGACTCACTGCACTGCATCACCATTGGTGCCAGTGCACTCTCCGGACTCACTGCAGTGCATCCGCAGTGGTGCCAGTGCACTCTTTTGAGTCACTGCAGTGCATCCCCAGTGGTGCCAGTGCACTCTCTGGACTCACTGCACTGCATCCCCAGTGGTGCCAGTGCACTCTCTGCACTCACTGCACTGCATCCCCAGTGCTGACAGTGCACTCTCTGGACTCACTGCACTGCATCCCCAGTGCTGACAGTGCACTCTCTGGACTCACTGCAGTGCATCCCCTGTGCTGCCAGTGCACTCTCTGGACTCACTGCAGTGCATCCCCAGTGGTGCCAGTGCACTCTCTGGACTCACTGCAGTGCATCCCCAGTGGTGCCAGTGCACTCTCTGGACTCACTGCACTGCATCCCCAGTGGTGCCAGTGCACTCTCTGGACTCACTGCAGTGCATCCCCAGAGGTGCCAGTGCACTCTCTGGACTCACTGCACTTCATCCCCAGTGGTGCCAGTGCACTCTCTGGACTCACTGCATTGCATCCCCAGTGGTGCCAGTGACCTCTCTGGACTCACTGCAGTGTATCCCAGTGGTGCCACTGCACTCTCTGGACTCACTGCTCTGCATCACCATTGGTCCCAGGGCACTCTCCGGACTCACTGCAGTGCATCCGCAGTGGTGCCAGTGCACTCTTTCGAGTCACTGCAGTGCATCCCCAGTGGTGCCAGTGCACTCTCTGGACTCACTGCACTGCATCACCTTTGGTGCCAGGGCACTCTCCGGACTCACTGCAGTGCATCCGCAGTGGTGCCAGTGCACTCTTTCGATTCACTGCACTGCATCCCCATTAGTTCCAGTGCATTCTCTGGACTCATTGCAGTGCATCCCCAGTGGTGCCAGTGTACTCTCTGGACTCACTGCACTGCATCCCCAGTGGTGCCAGTGCACTCTCTGGACTCACTGCAGTGCATCACCAATGGTGCCAGTGCACTCTCTGGACTCACTGCACTGCATCCCCAGTGGTGCCAGTGCACTCTCTGGACTCACGGCAGTGCATCCCCAGTGGTGCCAGTGCACTCTCTGGACTCACTGCACTGCATCCCTAATGGTGCCAGTGCACTCTCTGTACTCACTGCAGTGCATCCCCAGTGGTGCCAGTGCACTCTCTGGACTCACTGCACTGCATCCCCAGTGGTGCCAGTGCACTCTCTGGACTCACTGCACTGCATCCCCAGTGGTGCCAGTGCACTCTCTGGACTCACTGCACTGCATCCCCAGTGGTGCCAGTGCACTCTCTGGACTCACTGCACTGCATCCCCAGTGGTGCCAGTGCATTCTCTGGACTCACTGCAGTGCATCCCCATTGGTGCCAGTGCAGTCTCTGGAGTCACTGCAGTGCATCCCCAGTGGTGCCAGTGCACTCTCTGGACTCACTGCATTGCATCCCCTTTTGTGCCAGTGCACTCTCTGGACTCACTGCACTGCATCCCCAGTGTTCCCCGAGCACTGTCTGGACTCACTGCATTGCATCCCCAGTGGTGCCAGTGCACTCTCTGGACTCACTGCAGTGCATCCCCAGTGGTGCCAGTCCACTCTCTGGACTCACTGCACTGCATCACCTGTGATGCCAGTGCACTCTCTGGACTCACTGCACTGCATTACCAGTGGTTACAGTGCACTCTCTGGACTCACTGCACTGCATCCCCAGTGGTGCCAGTGCACTCTCTGCACTCACTGCACTGCATCCCCAGTGCTGACAGTGCACTCTCTGGACTCACTGCACTGCATCCCCAGTGCTTACAGTGCACTCTCTGGACTCACTGCACTGCATCCCCAGTGGTGCCAGTGCACTCTCTGGACTCACTGTAGTGCATCCCCAGTGGTGCCAGTGCACTCTCTGGACTCACTGTACTGCATCCCCAGTTGTGCCAGTGCACTCTCTGGACTCACTGCAGTGCATCCCTTTTGGTGCCTTTGCACTCTCAGGACTCACTGCACTGCATCCCCAGTGGTGCCAGTGCACTCTCTGGAGTCACAGCACTGCATCCCCAGTGGTGCCAGTGCACTCTCTGGACTCACTGCATTGCATCCCCAGTGGTGCCAGTGTAGTCTCTGGACTCACAGCAGTGCATCCCCAGTGCTGCCAGTGCAACTACTGGACTCACTGCAGTGTAGCTCAGTGGTGCCAGAGCACTCTCTGGACTCACTGCACTGCATCCCCAGTGGTGCCAGTGTACTCTCTGGACTCACTGCACTGCATCCCCAGTGGTGCCAGTGCACTGTCTGGACTCACTGCATCTCCAGTGGTGCCAGGGCAATCTCTGGACTCACAGCACTGCATCCCCATTGGGGCCAGTGTACTCTCTGGACTCACTGCACTGCATCACCAGCGGTGCCAGTGCACTCTCTGGTCTCACTTCAGTGCATCTCCAGTGGTTCCAGTGCACTTTCTGGAGTCACTGCAGTGCATCCCCAGTTGTTCCATTGCACTCTCTGGACTCACTTCATTGGATCCCCAGTGGTGTCAGTGCACTCTCTGGACTCAGTGCAGTGCATCCCCAGTGGTGCCAGTGCACTCTCTGGACTGTGTGCACTGCATCCCCAATGGTGCCAGTGCACTCTATGTAGTCACTGCACTGCGTCCCCATTGCTGCCAGTGCACTCTCTGGACTCACTGCAGTGTATCCCAGTGGTGCCTCTGCACTCTCTGGACTCACTGCAGTGCATCCCCAGTGGTGCCAGTGCACTCTCTGTACTCACTGCAGTGCATTCCCAGTGGTGTCAGTGCACTCTCTGGACTCACTGCAGTGAATCTCCCTTGGTGCCAGTGCACTCTCTGGACTCACTGCACTGCATCCCCAGTGGTGCCAGTGCACTCTGTGGACTCACTGAACTGCATCCCCAGTGGTGCCTGTGAAGTTTCTGGACTCACTGCAGTGCAACCCCAGTGGTGCCAATGTAGTCTCTGGACTCAAGGCACAGTAACCCCAGTGGTGCCAGTGCAATCTAAGGACTCACAGCAGTGCAGCTAAAATTGGTGCCAGTGCACTCTCTGGACTCACTGCACTGCATCCCCAGTTGTGCCAGTGCACTCTCTGGACTCACTGCACTACATCCTCTTTGGTGCCAGTGCACTCTCTGGACTCACTGCAGTGCATCCACTGTGGTGCCAGTGCACTCTCAGGACTCACTGCACTGCATCCCCAGTGGTGCCAGTGCACTCTCTGGACTCATTGAAGTGCATCCCCAGTGGAGCCATTGCTCTCTGTGGACTCACTGCACTGCATCCCCTGTGGTGCCAGTGCACTCTCTGGACTCACTGCACTGCATCCCCAGTGGAGCCAGAGCACTCTCTGGACTCACTGCAGTGCATCCCCAGTGGTGACAGTGCACTCTCTGTAGTCACTGCGCTGCATCCCCAGTGGTGACAATGCACTCTCTGGACTCACTGTGCTGCATCCCCAGTGGTGCCAGTGCACTCTCTGGACTCACTGCAGTGTAACCCCTGCGGTGCCTGTGCACTCTGTGCTCTCAGTGCAATGCATCCCCAGTGGTGCCATTGCACTCTCAGGACTCATCGCACTGCATCCCCAGTGGTGCCAGTGTACTCTCTGGTCTCAGTGCACTGCTTCCCCAGTGGTGCCACTGCACTCTCTGGACTCACTGCACTGCATCCCCAGTGGTGCCAGTGCACTCTCTGGACTCACTGCAGTGCATCCCCTTTTGTGCCAGTGCACTCTCTGGTCTCACTGCACTGCATCAACAGTGGTGCCAGTGCACTCTCTGGACTCACTGTAGTGCATCCCCAGTGGTGCCAGTGTACTCTCTGGACTCACTGCACTGCATCCCCAGTGGTGCCAGTGCACTCTCTGGACTCACTGCATTGCATCCCCAGTGGTGCCAGTGTAGTCTCTGGACTCACAGCAGTGCATCCCCAGTGGTGCCAGTGCAACTACTGGACTCACTGCAGTGTAGCTCAGTGGTGCCAGAGCACTCTCTGGACTCACTGCACTGCATCCCCAGTGGTGCCAGTGCACTCTCTGGACTCACTGCAGTGCATCCCTTTTGGTGCCTTTGCACTCTCAGGACTCACTGCACTGCATCCCCAGTGGTGCCAGTGCACTCTCTGGAGTCACAGCACTGCATTCCCAGTGGTGCTAGTGCACTCTCTGGACTCACTGCATTGCATCCCCAGTTGTGCCAGTGTAGTCTCTGGACTCACAGCAGTGCATCCCCATTGGGGCCAGTGTACTCTCTGGACTCACTGCACTGCATCACCAGCGGTGCCAGTGCACTCTCTGGACTCACTGCACTGCATCCCCAGTGGTGCCAGTGCACTCTCTGGACTCACTGCAATGTATCGCCATTGGAGCCGGTGCACTATCTGGAATCACTAAACTGCATCCCCAGTGGTGCCAGTGCACTCTCTGGACTCACTGCACTGCATCCCCAGTGGTGCCAGTGCACTGTCTGGACTCACTGCATCCCCAGTGGTGCCAGGGCACTCTCTGGACTCACAGCACTGCATCCCCATTGGAGCCAGTGTACTCTCTGGACTCACTGCACTGCATCACCAGCGGTGCCAGTGCACTCTCTGGACTCACTGCAGTGCATCCCCAGTGGTGCCTTTGCACTCTCTGCACTCACTGCAGTGCATCCCCAGTGGTGCCAGTGCACTCTCTGGACTCACTGCACTGCATCCCCAGTGGTGCCAGTGCAAACTCTGGACTTGCCGGGGTGCATCCCCTGTGGTGCCAGTGCACTCTCTGGACTCACTGCAGTGCATCCCCAGTGGTGCCAGTGCACTCTCTGGACTCACTGCATTCCCAGTGGTGCCAGGGCACTCTCTGGACTCACTGCACTGCATCCCCAGTGGTGCCACTGTACTCTCTTTACTCACTGCACTGCATCCCCAGTGGTGCCAGTGCACTCTCTGGACTCACTGTACTGCATCCCCAGTGCTGCCAGTGCACTCTCTGGACTCACTGCAGTGCATCCCCAGTGGTGCCAGTGCACTTTCTGGAGTCACTGCAGTGCATCCCCAGTTGTTCCATTGCACTCTCTGGACTCACTTCATTGGATCCCCAGTGGTGTCAGTGCACTCTCTGGACTCAGTGCAGTGCATCCCCAGTGGTGCCAGTGCACTCTCTGGACTGTGTGCACTGCATCCCCAATGGTGCCAGTGCACTCTATGTAGTCACTGCACTGCGTCCCCATTGCTGCCAGTGCACTCTCTGGACTCACTGCACTGCATCCCCAGTGGTGCCAGTGCACTCTCTGGACTCACTGCACTGCATCCCCAGTGGTGCCAGTGCACTCTCTGGACTCACTGCAGTGCATCCCCAGTGGTGCCAGTGCACTCTCTGGACTCACTGCACTGCATCCCCAGTGGTGCCAGTGCACTCTCTGGACTCACTGCACTTCATCCGCAGTGGTGCCAGTGCACTCTCTGGACTCACTGCATTGAATCCCCAGTGGTGCCAGTGCACGCTCTGGACTCACTGCACTGCATCCCCAGTGGTGTCACTGCACTCTCTGGACTCACTGCACTGCATCACCATTGGTGCCAGGGCACTCTCCGGACTCACTGCAGTGCATCCGCAGTGGTGCCATTGCACTCTCTGGACTCACTGCACTGCATCCCCAGTGGTGCCAGTGCACTCTCTGGACTCACTGCAGTGCTTCCCCAGTGGTGCCAGTGCACTCTCTGGACTCACTGCACTGCATCCCCAGTGGTGCCAGTGCACTCTCTGGACTCACTGCACTGCATCCCCAGTGGAGCCAGTGCACTCTCTGGACTCACTGCACTGCATTCCCAGTGGTGCCAGTGCACTCTATGGACTCACTGCACTGCATCCCCAGTGGTGCCAGTGCACTCTCTGGACCCACTACAGTGCATCAACACTGGTGCCAGTGCACTCTCTGGACTCACTGCACTGCATCCCCAATGGTGCCAGTGCACTCTCTGTAGTCACTGCACTGCGTCCCCAGTGGTGCCAGTGCACTCTCTGGACTCACTGCAGTGTATCCCCTGTGGTGCCAGTGCACTCTGTGGACTCACTGCAGTGCATCCCAGTGGTGCCAGTGCACTCTCTGGACTCACTGCACTGCATCCCCAAGGTGCCAGTGCACTCTCTGGACTCAACTGCACTGCATCCCCAGTGGTGCCACTGCACTCTCTGGACTCACTGCACTGAATCACCATTGGTGCCAGGGCACTCTCCGGACTCACTGCAGTGCATCCGCAGTGGTGCCAGTGCACTCTTTCGAGTCACTGCAGTGCATCCCCAGTGGTGCCAGTGCACTCTCTGGACTCACTGCACTGCATCCCCAGTGGTGCCAGTGCACTCTCTGCACTCACTGCACTGCATCCCCAGTGTTCCCCGAGCACTCTCTGGACTCACTGCAGTGCATCCCCAGTGGTGCCAGTGCACTCTCTGGACTCACTGCAGTGCATCCCCAGTGGTGCCAGTGCACTCTCTGGACTCACTGCACTGCATCCCCAGTGGTGCCAGTGCACTCTCTGCACTCACTGCACTGCATCACCATTGGTGCCAGGGCACTCTCCGGACTCACTGCAGTGCATCCGCAGTGGTGCCAGTGCACTCTTTCGAGTCACTGCACTGCATCCCCATTAATTCCAGTGCATTCTCTGGACTCATTGCAGTGCATCCCCACTGGTGCCAGTGCACTCTCTGGACTCACTGCACTGCATCCCCAGTGGTGACAGTGCACTCTCTGGACTCACTGCACTGCATCCAAAGTGCTGACAGTGCACTCTCTGGACTCACTGCAGTGCATCCCCAGTGGTGCCAGTGCACTCTCCGGACTCACTGCACTGCATCCCTAATGGTGCCAGTGCACTCTCTGGACTCACTGCAGTGCATCCCCAGTGGTTCCAGTGCACTCTGGACTCACTGCACTGCATCCCCAGTGGTGCCAGTGCACTCTCTGCACTCACTGCACTGCATCCCCGGTGTTCCCAGAGCACTCTCTGGACTCACTGCACTGCATCCCCAGTGGTGCCAGTGCACTCTCTGGACTCACTGCACTGCATCCCCAGTGGTGCCAGTGCACTCTCTGGACTCACTGCAGTGCAGCCTCTGAGGTGCCAGTGTACTCTCTGGACTCACTGCACTGCATCCCCAGTGGTGACAGTGCACTCTCTGGAATCACTGCAGTGCTTCCCCGGTAGTGCCAGTGCACTCTCTGGACTCACTGCACTGCATCCCCAGTGGTTCCAGTGCACTCTCTGGACTCACTGCAGTGCATCCCCAGTGGTGCCAGTGTACTCTCTGGACTCACTGCACTGCATCACCAGCGGTGCCAGTGCACTCTCTGGACTCACTGCACTGCATCCCCAGTGGTGCCAGTGCACTCTCTGGACCCACTGCAGTGCATCCCCACTGGTGCCAGTGCACTCTCTGGACTCACTGCACTGCATCCCCAATGGTGCCAGTGCACTCTCTGTAGTCACTGCACTGCGTCCCCAGTGGTGCCAGTGCACTCTCTGGACTCACTGCAGTGTATCCCCTGTGGTGCCAGTGCACTCTGTGGACTCACTGCACTGCATCCCAGTGGTGCCAGTGCACTCTCTGGACTCACTGCACTGCATCCCCAAGGTGCCAGTGCACTCTCTGGACTCAACTGCACTGCATCCCCAGTGCTGCCAGTGCACTCTCTGGACTCACTGCAGTGCATCCCCAGTGGTGCCAGTGCACTCTCTGGACTCACTGCAGTGCATCCCCAGTGGTGCCAGTGCACTCTCTGGACTCACTGCACTTCTTCCCCAGTGGTGCCAGTGCACTCTCTGGACTCACTGCACTGCATCCCCAGTGGTGTCACTGCACTCTCTGGACTCACTGCACTGCATCACCATTGGTGCCAGGGCACTCTCCGGACTCACTGCAGTGCATCCGCAGTGGTGCCAGTGCACTCTCTGGACTCACTGCACTGCATCCCCAGTGGTGCCAGTGCACTCTCTGGAATCACTGCAGTGCATCCCCAGTGGTGCCAGTGCACTCTCTGGACTCACTGCACTGCATCCCCAGTGGTGCCAGTGCACTCTCTGGACTCACTGCATTGCATCCCCAGTGGTGCCAGTGCACTCTCTGGACTCACTGCACTGCATCCCCAGTGGTGCCACTGCACTCTCTGGACTCACTGCACTGCATCACCATTGGTGCCAGTGCACTCTCCGGACTCACTGCAGTGCATCCGCAGTGGTGCCAGTGCACTCTTTTGAGTCACTGCAGTGCATCCCCAGTGGTGCCAGTGCACTCTCTGGACTCACTGCACTGCATCCCCAGTGGTGCCAGAGCACTCTCTGGAATCACTGCACTGCATCCCCAGTGCTGACAGTGCACTCTCTGGACTCACTGCACTGCATCCCCAGTGCTGACAGTGCACTCTCTGGACTCACTGTAGTGCATCCCCTGAGGTGCCAGTGTACTCTCTGGACTCACTGCACTGCATCCCCAGTGGTGCCAGTGCACTCTCTGGAATCACTGCAGTGCATCCCCAGTGGTGCCAGTGCACTCTCTGGACTCACTGCACTGCATCCCTAATGGTGCCAGTGCACTCTCTGGACTCACTGCAGTGCATCCCCAGTGGTGCCAGTGCACTCTCTGGACTCACTGCACTGCATCCCCAGTGGTGCCAGTGCACTCTCTGGACTCACTGCACTGCATCCCCAGTGGTGCCAGTGCACTCTCTGGACTCACTGCAGTGCAGCCCCTGAGGTGCCAGTGTACTCTCTGGACTCACTGCACTGCATCCCCAGTGGTGCCAGTGCACTCTCTGGAATCACTGCAGTGCATCCCCAGTAGTGCCAGTGCACTCTCTGGACTCACTGCACTGCATCCCCAGTGGTGCCAGTGCACTCTCTGGACTCACTGCACTGCATCCCCAGTGGTGCCAGTGCATTCTCTGGACTCTCTGCAGTGCATCCCCATTGGTGCCAGTGCAGTCTCTGGAGTCACTGCAGTGCATCCCCAGTGGTGCCAGTGCACTCTCTGGACTCACTGCAGTGCATCCCCAGTGGTGCCAGTGCACTCTCTGGACTCACTGCACTGCATCCCCAGTGGTGCCAGTGTACTCTCTGGTCTCAGTGCACTGCTTCCCCAGTGGTCCACTGCACTCTCTGGACTCACTGCAGTGCATCCCCAGTGGTGCCAGTGCACTCTCTGGACTCACTGCAGTGCATCCCCTTTTGTGCCAGTGCACTCTCTGGACTCACTGCACTGCATCCCCAGTGGTGCCAGTGCACTCTCTAGAGTCACTGCACTGCATCCCCAGTGGTGCCAGTGCACTCTCTGGACTCACTGCAGTGCATCCCCAGTGGTGCCAGTCCACTCTCTGGACTCACTGCACTGCATCACCTGTGATGCCAGTGCACTCTCTGGACTCACTGCACTGCATTACCAGTGCTTACAGTGCACTCTCTGGACTCACTGCACTGCATCCCCAGTGGTGCCAGTGCACTCTCTGCACTCACTGCAGTGCATCCCCAGTGGTGCCAGTGCACTCTCTGGACTCACTGCACTGCATCCCCAGTGCTTACAGTGCACTCTCTGGACTCACTGCACTGCATCCCCAGTGGTGCCAGTGCACTCTCTGGACTCACTGTAGTGCATCCCCAGTGGTGCCAGTGCACTCTCTGGACTCACTGTAGTGCATCCCCAGTGGTGCCAGTGCACTCTATGGACTCACTGCACTGCATCCCCAGTGGTGCCAGTGCACTCTCTGGACCGACTACAGTGCATCAACACTGGTGCCAGTGCACTCTCTGGACTCACTGCACTGCATCCCCAATGGTGCCAGTGCACTCTCTGTAGTCACTGCACTGCGTCCCCAGTGGTGCCAGTGCACTCTCTGGACTCACTGCAGTGTATCCCCTGTGGTGCCAGTGCACTCTGTGGACTCACTGCAGTGCATCCCAGTGGTGCCAGTGCACTCTCTGGACTCACTGCACTGCATCCCCAAGGTGCCAGTGCACTCTCTGGACTCAACTGCACTGCATCCCCAGTGGTGCCACTGCACTCTCTGGACTCACTGCACTGAATCACCATTGGTGCCAGGGCACTCTCCGGACTCACTGCAGTGCATCCGCAGTGGTGCCAGTGCACTCTTTCGAGTCACTGCAGTGCATCCCCAGTGGTGCCAGTGCACTCTCTGGACTCACTGCACTGCATCCCCAGTGGTGCCAGTGCACTCTCTGCACTCACTGCACTGCATCCCCAGTGTTCCCCGAGCACTCTCTGGACTCACTGCAGTGCATCCCCAGTGGTGCCAGTGCACTCTCTGGACTCACTGCAGTGCATCCCCAGTGGTGCCAGTGCACTCTCTGGACTCACTGCACTGCATCCCCAGTGGTGCCACTGCACTCTCTGGACTCACTGCACTGCATCACCATTGGTGCCAGGGCACTCTCCGGACTCACTGCAGTGCATCCGCAGTGGTGCCAGTGCACTCTTTCGAGTCACTGCACTGCATCCCCATTAATTCCAGTGCATTCTCTGGACTCATTGCAGTGCATCCCCAGTGGTGCCAGTGCACTCTCTGGACTCACTGCACTGCATCCCCAGTGGTGACAGTGCACTCTCTGGACTCACTGCACTGCATCCAAAGTGCTGACAGTGCACTCTCTGGACTCACTGCAGTGCATCCCCAGTGGTGCCAGTGCACTCTCCGGACTCACTGCACTGCATCCCTAATGGTGCCAGTGCACTCTCTGGACTCACTGCACTGCATCCCCAGTGGTGCCAGTGCACTCTCTGCACTCACTGCACTGCATCCCCGGTGTTCCCAGAGCACTCTCTGGACTCACTGCACTGCATCCCCAGTGGTGCCAGTGCACTCTCTGGACTCACTGCACTGCATCCCCAGTGGTGCCAGTGCACTCTCTGGACTCACTGCAGTGCAGCCTCTGAGGTGCCAGTGTACTCTCTGGACTCACTGCACTGCATCCCCAGTGGTGACAGTGCACTCTCTGGAATCACTGCAGTGCTTCCCCGGTAGTGCCAGTGCACTCTCTGGACTCACTGCACTGCATCCCCAGTGGTTCCAGTGCACTCTCTGGACTCACTGCAGTGCATCCCCAGTGGTGCCAGTGTACTCTCTGGACTCACTGCACTGCATCCCCAGTGGTGCCAGTGCACTCTCTGGACTCACTGCACTGCATCCCCAGTGGTGCCAGTGCACTCTCTGGACCCACTGCAGTGCATCCCCACTGGTGCCAGTGCACTCTCTGGACTCACTGCACTGCATCCGAAATGGTGCCAGTGCACTCTCTGTAGTCACTGCACTGCGTCCCCAGTGGTGCCAGTGCACTCTCTGGACTCACTGCAGTGTATCCCCTGTGGTGCCAGTGCACTCTGTGGACTCACTGCACTGCATCCCAGTGGTGCCAGTGCACTCTCTGGACTCACTGCACTGCATCCCCAAGGTGCCAGTGCACTCTCTGGACTCAACTGCACTGCATCCCCAGTGCTGCCAGTGCACTCTCTGGACTCACTGCAGTGCATCCCCAGTGGTGCCAGTGCACTCTCTGCACTCACTGCAGTGCATCCCCAGTGGTGCCAGTGCACTCTCTGGACTCACTGCACTTCTTCCCCAGTGGTGCCAGTGCACTCTCTGGACTCACTGCACTGCATCCCCAGTGGTGTCTATGCACTCTCTGGACTCACTGCACTGCATCACCATTGGTGCCAGGGCACTCTCCGGACTCACTGCAGTGCATCCGCAGTGGTGCCAGTGCACTCTCTGGACTCACTGCACTGCATCCCCAGTGGTGCCAGTGCACTCTCTGGAATCACTGCAGTGCATCCCCAGTGGTGCCAGTGCACTCTCTGGACTCACTGCACTGCATCCCCAGTGGTGCCAGTGCACTCTCTGGACTCACTGCACTGCATCCCCAGTGGTGCCACTGCACTCTCTGGACTCACTGCACTGCATCCCCAGTGGTGCCAGTGCACTCTCCGGACTCACTGCAGTGCATCCGCAGTGGTGCCAGTGCACTCTTTTGAGTCACTGCAGTGCATCCCCAGTGGTGCCAGTGCACTCTCTGGACTCACTGCACTGATTCACCAGTGGTGCCAGAGCACTCTCTGGAATCACTGCAGTGCATCCCCAGTGGTGCCAGTGCACTCTCTGGACTCACTGCACTGCATCCCCAGTGGTGCCAGTGCACTCTCTGGACTCACTGCATTGCATCCCCAGTGGTGCCAGTGCACTCTCTGGACTCACTGCACTGCATCCCCAGTGGTGCCACTGCACTCTCTGGACTCACTGCACTGCATCACCATTGGTGCCAGTGCACTCTCCGGACTCACTGCAGTGCATCCGCAGTGGTGCCAGTGCACTCTTTTGAGTCACTGCAGTGCATCCCCAGTGGTGCCAGTGCACTCTCTGGACTCACTGCACTGCATCCCCAGTGGTGCCAGTGCACTCTCTGCACTCACTGCACTGCATCCCCAGTGCTGACAGTGCACTCTCTGGACTCACTGCACTGCATCCCCAGTGCTGACAGTGCACTCTCTGGACTCACTGTAGTGCATCCCCTGTGCTGCCAGTGCACTCTCTGGACTCACTGCAGTGCATCCCCAGTGGTGCCAGTGCACTCTCTGGACTCACTGCAGTGCATCCCCAGTGGTGCCAGTGCACTCTCTGGACTCACTGCACTGCATCCCCAGAGGTGCCAGTGCACTCTCTGGACTCACTGCACTTCATCCCCAGTGGTGCCAGTGCACTCTCTGGACTCACTGCATTGCATCCCCAGTGGTGCCAGTGACCTCTCTGGACTCACTGCAGTGTATCCCAGTGGTGCCACTGCACTCTCTGGACTCACTGCACTGCATCACCATTGGTGCCAGGGCACTCTCCGGACTCACTGCAGTGCATCCGCAGTGGTGCCAGTGCACTCTTTCGAGTCACTGCAGTGCATCCCCAGTGGTGCCAGTGCACTCTCTGGACTCACTGCACTGCATCCCCAGTGGTGCCAGTGCACTCTCTGCACTCACTGCACTGCATCACCATTGGTGCCAGGGCACTCTCCGGACTCACTGCAGTGCATCCGCAGTGGTGCCAGTGCACTCTTTCGATTCACTGCACTGCATCCCCATTAGTTCCAGTGCATTCTCTGGACTCATTGCAGTGCATCCCCAGTGGTGCCAGTGTACTCTCTGGACTCACTGCACTGCATCCCCAGTGGTGCCAGTGCACTCTCTGGACTCACTGCACTGCATCCCCAGTGCTGACAGTGCACTCTCTGGACTCACTGCACTGCATCCCCAGTGGTGCCAGTGCACTCTCTGGACTCACTGCAGTGCATCCCCAGTGGTGCCAGTGCACTCTCTGGACTCACTGCACTGCATCCCCAGTGGTGCCAGTGCACTCTCTGGACTCACGGCAGTGCATCCCCAGTGGTGCCAGTGCACTCTCTGGACTCACTGCACTGCATCCCTAATGGTGCCAGTGCACTCTCTGGACTCACTGCAGTGCATCCCCAGTGGTGCCAGTGCACTCTCTGGACTCACTGCACTGCATCCCCAGTGGTGCCAGTGCACTCTCTGGACTCACTGCACTGCATCCCCAGTGGTGCCAGTGCACTCTCTGGACTCACTGCAGTGCAGCCCCTGAGGTGCCAGTGTACTCTCTGGACTCACTGCACTGCATCCCCAGTGGTGCCAGTGCACTCTCTGGAATCACTGCAGTGCATCCCCAGTAGTGCCAGTGCACTCTCTGGACTCACTGCACTGCATCCCCAGTGGTGCCAGTGCACTCTCTGGACTCACTGCACTGCATCCCCAGTGGTGCCAGTGCATTCTCTGGACTCTCTGCAGTGCATCCCCATTGGTGCCAGTGCAGTCTCTGGAGTCACTGCAGTGCATCCCCAGTGGTGCCAGTGCACTCTCTGGACTCACTGCACTGCATCCCCAGTGCTGACAGTGCACTCTCTGGACTCACTGCACTGCATCCCCAGTGGTGCCAGTGTACTCTCTGGTCTCAGTGCACTGCTTCCCCAGTGGTGCCACTGCACTCTCTGGACTCACTGCAGTGCATCCCCAGTGGTGCCAGTGCACTCTCTGGACTCACTGCAGTGCATCCCCTTTTGTGCCAGTGCACTCTCTGGACTCACTGCACTGCATCCCCAGTGGTGCCAGTGCACTCTCTAGAGTCACTGCACTGCATCCCCAGGGGTGCCAGTGCACTCTCTGGACTCACTGCAGTGCATCCCCAGTGGTGCCAGTCCACTCTCTGGACTCACTGCACTGCATCACCTGTGATGCCAGTGCACTCTCTGGACTCACTGCACTGCATTACCAGTGCTTACAGTGCACTCTCTGGACTCACTGCACTGCATCCCCAGTGGTGCCAGTGCACTCTCTGGACTCACTGCACTGCATCCCCAGTGCTTACAGTGCACTCTCTGGACTCACTGCACTGCATCCCCAGTGGTGCCAGTGCACTCTCTGGACTCACTGCATTGCATCCCCAGTGGTGCCAGTGTAGTCTCTGGACTCACAGCAGTGCATCCCCAGTGGTGCCAGTGCAACTACTGGACTCACTGCAGTGTAGCTCAGTGGTGCCAGAGCACTCTCTGGACTCACTGCACTGCATCCCCAGTGGTGCCAGTGCACTCTCTGGACTCACTGCAGTGCATCCCTTTTGGTGCCTTTGCACTCTCAGGACTCACTGCACTGCATCCCCAGTGGTGCCAGTGCACTCTCTGGAGTCACAGCACTGCATTCCCAGTGGTGCTAGTGCACTCTCTGGACTCACTGCATTGCATCCCCAGTTGTGCCAGTGTAGTCTCTGGACTCACAGCAGTGCATCCCCATTGGGGCCAGTGTACTCTCTGGACTCACTGCACTGCATCACCAGCGGTGCCAGTGCACTCTCTGGACTCACTGCACTGCATCCCCAGTGGTGCCAGTGCACTCTCTGGACTCACTGCAATGTATCGCCATTGGAGCCGGTGCACTATCTGGAATCACTAAACTGCATCCCCAGTGGTGCCAGTGCACTCTCTGGACTCACTGCACTGCATCCCCAGTGGTGCCAGTGCACTGTCTGGACTCACTGCATCCCCAGTGGTGCCAGGGCACTCTCTGGACTCACAGCACTGCATCCCCATTGGAGCCAGTGTACTCTCTGGACTCACTGCACTGCATCACCAGCGGTGCCAGTGCACTCTCTGGACTCACTGCAGTGCATCCCCAGTGGTGCCTTTGCACTCTCTGCACTCACTGCAGTGCATCCCCAGTGGTGCCAGTGCACTCTCTGGACTCACTGCACTGCATCCCCAGTGGTGCCAGTGCAAACTCTGGACTTGCCGGGGTGCATCCCCTGTGGTGCCAGTGCACTCTCTGGACTCACTGCAGTGCATCCCCAGTGGTGCCAGTGCACTCTCTGGACTCACTGCATTCCCAGTGGTGCCAGGGCACTCTCTGGACTCACTGCACTGCATCCCCAGTGGTGCCACTGTACTCTCTTTACTCACTGCACTGCATCCCCAGTGGTGCCAGTGCACTCTCTGGACTCACTGTACTGCATCCCCAGTGCTGCCAGTGCACTCTCTGGACTCACTGCAGTGCATCCCCAGTGGTGCCAGTGCACTTTCTGGAGTCACTGCAGTGCATCCCCAGTTGTTCCATTGCACTCTCTGGACTCACTTCATTGGATCCCCAGTGGTGTCAGTGCACTCTCTGGACTCAGTGCAGTGCATCCCCAGTGGTGCCAGTGCACTCTCTGGACTGTGTGCACTGCATCCCCAATGGTGCCAGTGCACTCTATGTAGTCACTGCACTGCGTCCCCATTGCTGCCAGTGCACTCTCTGGACTCACTGCACTGCATCCCCAGTGGTGCCAGTGCACTCTCTGGACTCACTGCACTGCATCCCCAGTGGTGCCAGTGCACTCTCTGGACTCACTGCAGTGCATCCCCAGTGGTGCCAGTGCACTCTCTGGACTCACTGCACTGCATCCCCAGTGGTGCCAGTGCACTCTCTGGACTCACTGCACTTCATCCGCAGTGGTGCCAGTGCACTCTCTGGACTCACTGCATTGAATCCCCAGTGGTGCCAGTGCACGCTCTGGACTCACTGCACTGCATCCCCAGTGGTGTCACTGCACTCTCTGGACTCACTGCACTGCATCACCATTGGTGCCAGGGCACTCTCCGGACTCACTGCAGTGCATCCGCAGTGGTGCCATTGCACTCTCTGGACTCACTGCACTGCATCCCCAGTGGTGCCAGTGCACTCTCTGGACTCACTGCAGTGCTTCCCCAGTGGTGCCAGTGCACTCTCTGGACTCACTGCACTGCATCCCCAGTGGTGCCAGTGCACTCTCTGGACTCACTGCACTGCATCCCCAGTGGAGCCAGTGCACTCTCTGGACTCACTGCACTGCATTCCCAGTGGTGCCAGTGCACTCTATGGACTCACTGCACTGCATCCCCAGTGGTGCCAGTGCACTCTCTGGACCCACTACAGTGCATCAACACTGGTGCCAGTGCACTCTCTGGACTCACTGCACTGCATCCCCAATGGTGCCAGTGCACTCTCTGTAGTCACTGCACTGCGTCCCCAGTGGTGCCAGTGCACTCTCTGGACTCACTGCAGTGTATCCCCTGTGGTGCCAGTGCACTCTGTGGACTCACTGCAGTGCATCCCAGTGGTGCCAGTGCACTCTCTGGACTCACTGCACTGCATCCCCAAGGTGCCAGTGCACTCTCTGGACTCAACTGCACTGCATCCCCAGTGGTGCCACTGCACTCTCTGGACTCACTGCACTGAATCACCATTGGTGCCAGGGCACTCTCCGGACTCACTGCAGTGCATCCGCAGTGGTGCCAGTGCACTCTTTCGAGTCACTGCAGTGCATCCCCAGTGGTGCCAGTGCACTCTCTGGACTCACTGCACTGCATCCCCAGTGGTGCCAGTGCACTCTCTGCACTCACTGCACTGCATCCCCAGTGTTCCCCGAGCACTCTCTGGACTCACTGCAGTGCATCCCCAGTGGTGCCAGTGCACTCTCTGGACTCACTGCAGTGCATCCCCAGTGGTGCCAGTGCACTCTCTGGACTCACTGCACTGCATCCCCAGTGGTGCCAGTGCACTCTCTGCACTCACTGCACTGCATCACCATTGGTGCCAGGGCACTCTCCGGACTCACTGCAGTGCATCCGCAGTGGTGCCAGTGCACTCTTTCGAGTCACTGCACTGCATCCCCATTAATTCCAGTGCATTCTCTGGACTCATTGCAGTGCATCCCCACTGGTGCCAGTGCACTCTCTGGACTCACTGCACTGCATCCCCAGTGGTGACAGTGCACTCTCTGGACTCACTGCACTGCATCCAAAGTGCTGACAGTGCACTCTCTGGACTCACTGCAGTGCATCCCCAGTGGTGCCAGTGCACTCTCCGGACTCACTGCACTGCATCCCTAATGGTGCCAGTGCACTCTCTGGACTCACTGCAGTGCATCCCCAGTGGTTCCAGTGCACTCTGGACTCACTGCACTGCATCCCCAGTGGTGCCAGTGCACTCTCTGCACTCACTGCACTGCATCCCCGGTGTTCCCAGAGCACTCTCTGGACTCACTGCACTGCATCCCCAGTGGTGCCAGTGCACTCTCTGGACTCACTGCACTGCATCCCCAGTGGTGCCAGTGCACTCTCTGGACTCACTGCAGTGCAGCCTCTGAGGTGCCAGTGTACTCTCTGGACTCACTGCACTGCATCCCCAGTGGTGACAGTGCACTCTCTGGAATCACTGCAGTGCTTCCCCGGTAGTGCCAGTGCACTCTCTGGACTCACTGCACTGCATCCCCAGTGGTTCCAGTGCACTCTCTGGACTCACTGCAGTGCATCCCCAGTGGTGCCAGTGTACTCTCTGGACTCACTGCACTGCATCACCAGCGGTGCCAGTGCACTCTCTGGACTCACTGCACTGCATCCCCAGTGGTGCCAGTGCACTCTCTGGACCCACTGCAGTGCATCCCCACTGGTGCCAGTGCACTCTCTGGACTCACTGCACTGCATCCCCAATGGTGCCAGTGCACTCTCTGTAGTCACTGCACTGCGTCCCCAGTGGTGCCAGTGCACTCTCTGGACTCACTGCAGTGTATCCCCTGTGGTGCCAGTGCACTCTGTGGACTCACTGCACTGCATCCCAGTGGTGCCAGTGCACTCTCTGGACTCACTGCACTGCATCCCCAAGGTGCCAGTGCACTCTCTGGACTCAACTGCACTGCATCCCCAGTGCTGCCAGTGCACTCTCTGGACTCACTGCAGTGCATCCCCAGTGGTGCCAGTGCACTCTCTGGACTCACTGCAGTGCATCCCCAGTGGTGCCAGTGCACTCTCTGGACTCACTGCACTTCTTCCCCAGTGGTGCCAGTGCACTCTCTGGACTCACTGCACTGCATCCCCAGTGGTGTCACTGCACTCTCTGGACTCACTGCACTGCATCACCATTGGTGCCAGGGCACTCTCCGGACTCACTGCAGTGCATCCGCAGTGGTGCCAGTGCACTCTCTGGACTCACTGCACTGCATCCCCAGTGGTGCCAGTGCACTCTCTGGAATCACTGCAGTGCATCCCCAGTGGTGCCAGTGCACTCTCTGGACTCACTGCACTGCATCCCCAGTGGTGCCAGTGCACTCTCTGGACTCACTGCATTGCATCCCCAGTGGTGCCAGTGCACTCTCTGGACTCACTGCACTGCATCCCCAGTGGTGCCACTGCACTCTCTGGACTCACTGCACTGCATCACCATTGGTGCCAGTGCACTCTCCGGACTCACTGCAGTGCATCCGCAGTGGTGCCAGTGCACTCTTTTGAGTCACTGCAGTGCATCCCCAGTGGTGCCAGTGCACTCTCTGGACTCACTGCACTGCATCCCCAGTGGTGCCAGAGCACTCTCTGGAATCACTGCACTGCATCCCCAGTGCTGACAGTGCACTCTCTGGACTCACTGCACTGCATCCCCAGTGCTGACAGTGCACTCTCTGGACTCACTGTAGTGCATCCCCTGAGGTGCCAGTGTACTCTCTGGACTCACTGCACTGCATCCCCAGTGGTGCCAGTGCACTCTCTGGAATCACTGCAGTGCATCCCCAGTGGTGCCAGTGCACTCTCTGGACTCACTGCACTGCATCCCTAATGGTGCCAGTGCACTCTCTGGACTCACTGCAGTGCATCCCCAGTGGTGCCAGTGCACTCTCTGGACTCACTGCACTGCATCCCCAGTGGTGCCAGTGCACTCTCTGGACTCACTGCACTGCATCCCCAGTGGTGCCAGTGCACTCTCTGGACTCACTGCAGTGCAGCCCCTGAGGTGCCAGTGTACTCTCTGGACTCACTGCACTGCATCCCCAGTGGTGCCAGTGCACTCTCTGGAATCACTGCAGTGCATCCCCAGTAGTGCCAGTGCACTCTCTGGACTCACTGCACTGCATCCCCAGTGGTGCCAGTGCACTCTCTGGACTCACTGCACTGCATCCCCAGTGGTGCCAGTGCATTCTCTGGACTCTCTGCAGTGCATCCCCATTGGTGCCAGTGCAGTCTCTGGAGTCACTGCAGTGCATCCCCAGTGGTGCCAGTGCACTCTCTGGACTCACTGCAGTGCATCCCCAGTGGTGCCAGTGCACTCTCTGGACTCACTGCACTGCATCCCCAGTGGTGCCAGTGTACTCTCTGGTCTCAGTGCACTGCTTCCCCAGTGGTCCACTGCACTCTCTGGACTCACTGCAGTGCATCCCCAGTGGTGCCAGTGCACTCTCTGGACTCACTGCAGTGCATCCCCTTTTGTGCCAGTGCACTCTCTGGACTCACTGCACTGCATCCCCAGTGGTGCCAGTGCACTCTCTAGAGTCACTGCACTGCATCCCCAGTGGTGCCAGTGCACTCTCTGGACTCACTGCAGTGCATCCCCAGTGGTGCCAGTCCACTCTCTGGACTCACTGCACTGCATCACCTGTGATGCCAGTGCACTCTCTGGACTCACTGCACTGCATTACCAGTGCTTACAGTGCACTCTCTGGACTCACTGCACTGCATCCCCAGTGGTGCCAGTGCACTCTCTGCACTCACTGCAGTGCATCCCCAGTGGTGCCAGTGCACTCTCTGGACTCACTGCACTGCATCCCCAGTGCTTACAGTGCACTCTCTGGACTCACTGCACTGCATCCCCAGTGGTGCCAGTGCACTCTCTGGACTCACTGTAGTGCATCCCCAGTGGTGCCAGTGCACTCTCTGGACTCACTGTAGTGCATCCCCAGTGGTGCCAGTGCACTCTATGGACTCACTGCACTGCATCCCCAGTGGTGCCAGTGCACTCTCTGGACCGACTACAGTGCATCAACACTGGTGCCAGTGCACTCTCTGGACTCACTGCACTGCATCCCCAATGGTGCCAGTGCACTCTCTGTAGTCACTGCACTGCGTCCCCAGTGGTGCCAGTGCACTCTCTGGACTCACTGCAGTGTATCCCCTGTGGTGCCAGTGCACTCTGTGGACTCACTGCAGTGCATCCCAGTGGTGCCAGTGCACTCTCTGGACTCACTGCACTGCATCCCCAAGGTGCCAGTGCACTCTCTGGACTCAACTGCACTGCATCCCCAGTGGTGCCACTGCACTCTCTGGACTCACTGCACTGAATCACCATTGGTGCCAGGGCACTCTCCGGACTCACTGCAGTGCATCCGCAGTGGTGCCAGTGCACTCTTTCGAGTCACTGCAGTGCATCCCCAGTGGTGCCAGTGCACTCTCTGGACTCACTGCACTGCATCCCCAGTGGTGCCAGTGCACTCTCTGCACTCACTGCACTGCATCCCCAGTGTTCCCCGAGCACTCTCTGGACTCACTGCAGTGCATCCCCAGTGGTGCCAGTGCACTCTCTGGACTCACTGCAGTGCATCCCCAGTGGTGCCAGTGCACTCTCTGGACTCACTGCACTGCATCCCCAGTGGTGCCACTGCACTCTCTGGACTCACTGCACTGCATCACCATTGGTGCCAGGGCACTCTCCGGACTCACTGCAGTGCATCCGCAGTGGTGCCAGTGCACTCTTTCGAGTCACTGCACTGCATCCCCATTAATTCCAGTGCATTCTCTGGACTCATTGCAGTGCATCCCCAGTGGTGCCAGTGCACTCTCTGGACTCACTGCACTGCATCCCCAGTGGTGACAGTGCACTCTCTGGACTCACTGCACTGCATCCAAAGTGCTGACAGTGCACTCTCTGGACTCACTGCAGTGCATCCCCAGTGGTGCCAGTGCACTCTCCGGACTCACTGCACTGCATCCCTAATGGTGCCAGTGCACTCTCTGGACTCACTGCACTGCATCCCCAGTGGTGCCAGTGCACTCTCTGCACTCACTGCACTGCATCCCCGGTGTTCCCAGAGCACTCTCTGGACTCACTGCACTGCATCCCCAGTGGTGCCAGTGCACTCTCTGGACTCACTGCACTGCATCCCCAGTGGTGCCAGTGCACTCTCTGGACTCACTGCAGTGCAGCCTCTGAGGTGCCAGTGTACTCTCTGGACTCACTGCACTGCATCCCCAGTGGTGACAGTGCACTCTCTGGAATCACTGCAGTGCTTCCCCGGTAGTGCCAGTGCACTCTCTGGACTCACTGCACTGCATCCCCAGTGGTTCCAGTGCACTCTCTGGACTCACTGCAGTGCATCCCCAGTGGTGCCAGTGTACTCTCTGGACTCACTGCACTGCATCCCCAGTGGTGCCAGTGCACTCTCTGGACTCACTGCACTGCATCCCCAGTGGTGCCAGTGCACTCTCTGGACCCACTGCAGTGCATCCCCACTGGTGCCAGTGCACTCTCTGGACTCACTGCACTGCATCCGAAATGGTGCCAGTGCACTCTCTGTAGTCACTGCACTGCGTCCCCAGTGGTGCCAGTGCACTCTCTGGACTCACTGCAGTGTATCCCCTGTGGTGCCAGTGCACTCTGTGGACTCACTGCACTGCATCCCAGTGGTGCCAGTGCACTCTCTGGACTCACTGCACTGCATCCCCAAGGTGCCAGTGCACTCTCTGGACTCAACTGCACTGCATCCCCAGTGCTGCCAGTGCACTCTCTGGACTCACTGCAGTGCATCCCCAGTGGTGCCAGTGCACTCTCTGCACTCACTGCAGTGCATCCCCAGTGGTGCCAGTGCACTCTCTGGACTCACTGCACTTCTTCCCCAGTGGTGCCAGTGCACTCTCTGGACTCACTGCACTGCATCCCCAGTGGTGTCTATGCACTCTCTGGACTCACTGCACTGCATCACCATTGGTGCCAGGGCACTCTCCGGACTCACTGCAGTGCATCCGCAGTGGTGCCAGTGCACTCTCTGGACTCACTGCACTGCATCCCCAGTGGTGCCAGTGCACTCTCTGGAATCACTGCAGTGCATCCCCAGTGGTGCCAGTGCACTCTCTGGACTCACTGCACTGCATCCCCAGTGGTGCCAGTGCACTCTCTGGACTCACTGCACTGCATCCCCAGTGGTGCCACTGCACTCTCTGGACTCACTGCACTGCATCCCCAGTGGTGCCAGTGCACTCTCCGGACTCACTGCAGTGCATCCGCAGTGGTGCCAGTGCACTCTTTTGAGTCACTGCAGTGCATCCCCAGTGGTGCCAGTGCACTCTCTGGACTCACTGCACTGATTCACCAGTGGTGCCAGAGCACTCTCTGGAATCACTGCAGTGCATCCCCAGTGGTGCCAGTGCACTCTCTGGACTCACTGCACTGCATCCCCAGTGGTGCCAGTGCACTCTCTGGACTCACTGCATTGCATCCCCAGTGGTGCCAGTGCACTCTCTGGACTCACTGCACTGCATCCCCAGTGGTGCCACTGCACTCTCTGGACTCACTGCACTGCATCACCATTGGTGCCAGTGCACTCTCCGGACTCACTGCAGTGCATCCGCAGTGGTGCCAGTGCACTCTTTTGAGTCACTGCAGTGCATCCCCAGTGGTGCCAGTGCACTCTCTGGACTCACTGCACTGCATCCCCAGTGGTGCCAGTGCACTCTCTGCACTCACTGCACTGCATCCCCAGTGCTGACAGTGCACTCTCTGGACTCACTGCACTGCATCCCCAGTGCTGACAGTGCACTCTCTGGACTCACTGTAGTGCATCCCCTGTGCTGCCAGTGCACTCTCTGGACTCACTGCAGTGCATCCCCAGTGGTGCCAGTGCACTCTCTGGACTCACTGCAGTGCATCCCCAGTGGTGCCAGTGCACTCTCTGGACTCACTGCACTGCATCCCCAGAGGTGCCAGTGCACTCTCTGGACTCACTGCACTTCATCCCCAGTGGTGCCAGTGCACTCTCTGGACTCACTGCATTGCATCCCCAGTGGTGCCAGTGACCTCTCTGGACTCACTGCAGTGTATCCCAGTGGTGCCACTGCACTCTCTGGACTCACTGCACTGCATCACCATTGGTGCCAGGGCACTCTCCGGACTCACTGCAGTGCATCCGCAGTGGTGCCAGTGCACTCTTTCGAGTCACTGCAGTGCATCCCCAGTGGTGCCAGTGCACTCTCTGGACTCACTGCACTGCATCCCCAGTGGTGCCAGTGCACTCTCTGCACTCACTGCACTGCATCACCATTGGTGCCAGGGCACTCTCCGGACTCACTGCAGTGCATCCGCAGTGGTGCCAGTGCACTCTTTCGATTCACTGCACTGCATCCCCATTAGTTCCAGTGCATTCTCTGGACTCATTGCAGTGCATCCCCAGTGGTGCCAGTGTACTCTCTGGACTCACTGCACTGCATCCCCAGTGGTGCCAGTGCACTCTCTGGACTCACTGCACTGCATCCCCAGTGCTGACAGTGCACTCTCTGGACTCACTGCACTGCATCCCCAGTGGTGCCAGTGCACTCTCTGGACTCACTGCAGTGCATCCCCAGTGGTGCCAGTGCACTCTCTGGACTCACTGCACTGCATCCCCAGTGGTGCCAGTGCACTCTCTGGACTCACGGCAGTGCATCCCCAGTGGTGCCAGTGCACTCTCTGGACTCACTGCACTGCATCCCTAATGGTGCCAGTGCACTCTCTGGACTCACTGCAGTGCATCCCCAGTGGTGCCAGTGCACTCTCTGGACTCACTGCACTGCATCCCCAGTGGTGCCAGTGCACTCTCTGGACTCACTGCACTGCATCCCCAGTGGTGCCAGTGCACTCTCTGGACTCACTGCAGTGCAGCCCCTGAGGTGCCAGTGTACTCTCTGGACTCACTGCACTGCATCCCCAGTGGTGCCAGTGCACTCTCTGGAATCACTGCAGTGCATCCCCAGTAGTGCCAGTGCACTCTCTGGACTCACTGCACTGCATCCCCAGTGGTGCCAGTGCACTCTCTGGACTCACTGCACTGCATCCCCAGTGGTGCCAGTGCATTCTCTGGACTCTCTGCAGTGCATCCCCATTGGTGCCAGTGCAGTCTCTGGAGTCACTGCAGTGCATCCCCAGTGGTGCCAGTGCACTCTCTGGACTCACTGCACTGCATCCCCAGTGCTGACAGTGCACTCTCTGGACTCACTGCACTGCATCCCCAGTGGTGCCAGTGTACTCTCTGGTCTCAGTGCACTGCTTCCCCAGTGGTGCCACTGCACTCTCTGGACTCACTGCAGTGCATCCCCAGTGGTGCCAGTGCACTCTCTGGACTCACTGCAGTGCATCCCCTTTTGTGCCAGTGCACTCTCTGGACTCACTGCACTGCATCCCCAGTGGTGCCAGTGCACTCTCTAGAGTCACTGCACTGCATCCCCAGGGGTGCCAGTGCACTCTCTGGACTCACTGCAGTGCATCCCCAGTGGTGCCAGTCCACTCTCTGGACTCACTGCACTGCATCACCTGTGATGCCAGTGCACTCTCTGGACTCACTGCACTGCATTACCAGTGCTTACAGTGCACTCTCTGGACTCACTGCACTGCATCCCCAGTGGTGCCAGTGCACTCTCTGGACTCACTGCACTGCATCCCCAGTGCTTACAGTGCACTCTCTGGACTCACTGCACTGCATCCCCAGTGGTGCCAGTGCACTCTCTGGACTCACTGTAGTGCATCCCCAGTGGTGCCAGTGCACTCTCTGGACTCACTGTACTGCATCCCCAGTGGTGCCAGTGCACTCTCTGGACTCACTGCAGAGCATGCCTTTTGGTGCCTTTGCACTCTCAGGACTCACTGCACTGCATCCCCAGTGGTGCCAGTGCACTCTCTGGAGTCACAGCACTGCATCCCCAGTGGTGCCAGTGCACTCTCTGGACTCACTGCATTGCATCCCCAGTGGTGCCAGTGTAGTCTCTGGACTCACAGCAGTGCATCCCCAGTGGTGCCAGTGCAACTACTGGACTCACTGCAGTGTAGCTCAGTGGTGCCAGAGCACTCTCTGGACTCACTGCACTGCATCCCCAGTGGTGCCAGTGCACTCTCTGGACTCACTGCACTGCATCCCCAGTGGTGCCAGTGCACTGTCTGGACTCACTGCATCCCCAGTGGTGCCAGTGCACTCTCTGGACTCACTGCACTGCATACCCAGTGGTGCCAATTCACTCTCTGGACTCACTGAACTGCATCCCCAGTGGTGCCAGTGCACTCTGTGGACTCACTGCACTGCATCCCCAGTGGTGCCTGTGAAGTTTCTGGACTCACTGCAGTGCAACCCCAGTGGTGCCAATGTAGTCTCTGGACTCAAGGCACAGTAACCCCAGTGGTGCCAGTGCAATCTAAGGACTCACAGCAGTGCAGCTAAAATTGGTGCCAGTGCACTCTCTGGACTCACTGCACCGCATCCCCAGTTGTGCCAGTGCACTCTCTGGACTCACTGCACTACATCCTCTTTGGTGCCAGTGCACTCTCTGGACTCACTGCAGTGCATCCACTGTGGTGCCAGTGCACTCTCAGGACTCACTGCACTGCATCCCCAGTGGTGCCAGTGCACTCTCTGGACTCACTGCACTGCATCCCCAGTGGAGCCAGAGCACTCTCTGGACTCACTGCAGTGCATCCCCTGTGGTGACAGTGCACTCTCTGTAGTCACTGCGCTGCATCCCCAGTGGTGACAATGCACTCTCTGGACTCACTGTGCTGCATGCCCAGTGGTGCCAGTGCACTCTCTGGACTCACTGCAGTGTAACCCCTGCGGTGCCTGTGCACTCTGTGCTCTCAGTGCAATGCATCCCCAGTGGTGCCAGAGCACTCTCTGGACTCACTGCACTGCATCCCCTGTGGTGCCAGTGCACTCTCTGGACTCACTGCAGTGCATCCCCATTGGTGCCAGTGCAGTCTCTGGACTCACTGCAGTGCATCCCCTGTGGTGCCATTGCACTCTCAGGACTCACTGCACTGCATCCCCAGTGGTGCCAGTGTACTCTCTGGTCTCAGTGCACTGCTTCCCCAGTGGTGCCACTGCACTCTCTGGACTCACTGCACTGCATCCCCAGTGGTGCCAGTGCACTCTCTGGACTCACTGCAGTGCATCCCCTTTTGTGCCAGTGCACTCTCTGGACTCACTGCACTGCATCCCCAGTGGTGCCAGTGCACTCTCTAGAGTCACTGCACTGCATCCCCAGTGGTGCCAGTGCACTCTCTGGACTCACTGCAGTGCATCCCCAGTGGTGCCAGTCCACTCTCTGGACTCACTGCACTGCATCACCTGTGATGCCAGTGCACTCTTGGACTCACTGCACTGCATCCCCAGTGGTGCCAGTGCACTCTCTGCACTCACTGCACTGCATCCCCAGTGCTGACAGTGCACTCTCTGGACTCACTGCACTGCATCCCCAGTGCTTACAGTGCACTCTCTGGACTCACTGCACTGCATCCCCAGTGGTGCCAGTGCACTCTCTGGTCTCACTGCACTGCATCCCCAGTGGTGCCAGTGCACTCTCTGGACTCACTGTAGTGCATCCCCAGTGGTGCCAGTGCACTCTCTGGACTCACTGCACTGCATCCCCAGTGGTGCCAGTGCACTCTCTGGACTCACTGCATTGCATCCCCAGTGGTGCCAGTGTAGTCTCTGGACTCACAGCAGTGCATCCCCAGTGGTGCCAGTGCAACTACTGGACTCACTGCAGTGTAGCTCAGTGGTGCCAGAGCACTCTCTGGACTCACTGCACTGCATCCCCAGTGGTGCCAGTGCACTCTCTGGACTCACTGCACTGCATCCCCAGTGGTGCCAGTGCACTCTCTGGACTCACTGCAGTGCATCCCTTTTGGTGCCTTTGCACTCTCAGGACTCACTGCACTGCATCCCCAGTGGTGCCAGTGCACTCTCTGGAGTCACAGCACTGCATCCCCAGTGGTGCCAGTGCACTCTCTGGACTCACTGCATTTCATCCCCAGTGGTGCCAGTGTAGTCTCTGGACTCACAGCAGTGCATCCCCAGTGGTGCCAGTGCAACTACTGGACTCACTGCAGTGTAGCTCAGTGGTGCCAGAGCACTCTCTGGACTCACTGCACTGCATCCCCTGTGGTGCCAGTGCACTCTCTGGACTCACTGCAGTGCATCCCCATTGGTGCCAGTGCAGTCTCTGGACTCACTGCAGTGCATCCCCTGTGGTGCCATTGCACTCTCAGGACTCACTGCACTGCATCCCCAGTGGTGCCAGTGTACTCTCTGGTCTCAGTGCACTGCTTCCCCAGTGGTGCCACTGCACTCTCTGGACTCACTGCACTGCATCCCCAGTGGTGCCAGTGCACTCTCTGGACTCACTGCATTGCATCCCCAGTGGTGCCAGTGCACTCTCTGGACTCACTGCACTGCATCCCCAGTGGTGCCAGTGCACTCTCTAGAGTCACTGCACTGCATCCCCAGTGGTGCCAGTGCACTCTCTGGACTCACTGCAGTGCATCCCCAGTGGTGCCAGTCCACTCTCTGGACTCACTGCACTGCATCACCTGTGATGCCAGTGCACTCTTGGACTCACTGCACTGCATCCCCAGTGGTGCCAGTGCACTCTCTGCACTCACTGCACTGCATCCCCAGTGCTGACAGTGCACTCTCTGGACTCACTGTACTGCATCCCCAGTGCTTACAGTGTACTCTCTGGACTCACTGCACTGCATCCCCAGTGGTGCCAGTGCACTCTCTGGTCTCACTGCACTGCATCCCCAGTGGTGCCAGTGCACTCTCTGGACTCACTGTAGTGCATCCCCAGTGGTGCCAGTGCACTCTCTGGACTCACTGCACTGCATCCCCAGTGGTGCCAGTGCACTCTCTGGACTCACTGCATTGCATCCCCAGTGGTGCCAGTGTAGTCTCTGGACTCACAGCAGTGCATCCCCAGTGGTGCCAGTGCAACTACTGGACTCACTGCAGTGTAGCTCAGTGGTGCCAGAGCACTCTCTGGACTCACTGCACTGCATCCCCAGTGGTGCCAGTGCACTCTCTGGACTCACTGCACTGCATCCCCAGTGGTGCCAGTGCACTCTCTGGACTCACTGCAGTGCATCCCTTTTGGTGCCTTTGCACTCTCAGGACTCACTGCACTGCATCCCCAGTGGTGCCAGTGCACTCTCTGGAGTCACAGCACTGCATCCCCAGTGGTGCCAGTGCACTCTCTGGACTCACTGCATTTCATCCCCAGTGGTGCCAGTGTAGTCTCTGGACTCACAGCAGTGCATCCCCAGTGGTGCCAGTGCAACTACTGGACTCACTGCAGTGTAGCTCAGTGGTGCCAGAGCACTCTCTGGACTCACTGCACTGCATCCCCAGTGGTGCCAGTGCACTCTCTGGACTCACTGCAGTGCATCCCCAGTGGTGCCAGTGCACTGTCTGGACTCACTGCATCCCTAGTGGTGCCAGGGCACTCTCTGGACTCACAGCACTGCATCCTCATTGGGGCCAGTGTACTCTCTGGACTCACTGCACTGCATCACCAGCGGTGCCAGTGCACTCTCTGGACTCACTTCAGTGCATCCCCAGTGGTGCCAGTGCACTTTCTGGAGTCACTGCAGTGCATCCCCAGTTGTTCCATTGCACTCTCTGGACTCACTGCATTGGATCCCCAGTGGTGTCAGTGCACTCTCTGGACTCAGTGCAGTGCATCCCCAGTGGTGCCAGTGCACTCTCTGGACTGCAGTGCACTGCATCCCCAATGGTGCCAGTGCACTCTATGTAGTCACTGCACTGCGTTCCCATTGCTGCCAGTGCACTCTCTGGACTCACTGCAGTGTATCCCAGTGGTGCCTCTGCACTCTCTGGACTCACTGCAGTGCATCCCCAGTGGTGCCAGTGCACTCTCTGTACTCACTGCAGTGCATTCCCAGTGGTGTCAGTGCACTCTCTGGACTCACTGCAGTGAATCTCCCTTGGTGCCAGTGCACTCTCTGGACTCACTGCACTGCATCCCCATTGGTGCCAGTTCACTCTCTGGACTCACTGAACTGCATCCCCAGTGGTGCCAGTGCACTCTGTGGACTCACTGCACTGCATCCCCAGTGGTGCCTGTGAAGTTCCTGGACTCACTGCAGTGCAACCCCAGTGGTGCCAATGTAGTCTCTGGACTCAAGGCACAGTAACCCCAGTGGTGCCAGTGCAATCTAAGGACTCACAGCAGTGCAGCTAAAATCGGTGCCAGTGCACTCTCTGGACTCACTGCACTGCATCCCCAGTGGTGCCAGTGCACTCTCTGGACTCACTGCACTGCATCCCCAGTGGTGCCAGTGCACTCTCTGGACTCACTGCACTGCATCCCCAGTGGTGCCAGTTCACTCTCTGGACTCACTGCAGTGCATCCCCAGTGGTGCCAGTGCACTCTCTGGACTCACTGCACTGCATCCCCAGTGGTGCCAGTGCACTCTCTGGACTCACTGCACTTCATCCCCAGTGGTGCCAGTGCACTCTCTGGACTCACTGCATTGAATCCCCAGTGGTGCCAGTGCACTCTCTGGACTCACTGCACTGCATCCCCAGTGGTGCCACTGCACTCTCTGGACTCACTGCACTGCATCACCATTGGTGCCAGGGCACTCTCCGGACTCACTGCAGTGCATCCGCAGTGGTGCCATTGCACTCTCTGGACTCACTGCACTGCATCCCCAGTGGTGCCAGTGCACTCTCTGCACTCACAGCACTGCATCCCCAGTGTTCCCCGAGCACTGTCTGGACAAACTGCAGTGCATCCCCAGTGGTGCCAGTGCACTCTCTGGACTCACTGCAGTGCATCCCCAGTGGTGCCAGTGCACTCTCTGGACTCACTGCACTGCATCC
The DNA here is from genome assembly GCF_964034855.1 of Anser brachyrhynchus. NCBI lineage: Eukaryota > Metazoa > Chordata > Aves > Anseriformes > Anatidae > Anser > Anser brachyrhynchus. The sequence continues at coordinate 123,001 of NW_027663571.1, read as the reverse complement.
CCAGTGGTGCCACTGCACTCTCTGGACTCACTGCACTGCATCACCATTGGTGCCAGGGCACTCTCCAGACTCACTGCAGTGCATCCGCAGTGGTGCCAGTGCACTCTTTCGAGTCACTGCACTGCATCCCCATTAGTTCCAGTGCATTCTCTGGACTCATTGCAGTGCATCCCCAGTGGTGCCAGTGCACTCTCTGGACTCACTGCACTGCATCCCCAGTGGTGCCAGTGCACACTCTGGACTCACTGCACTGCATCCCCAGTGCTGACAGTGCACTCTCTGGACTCACCGCACTGCATCCCCAGTGCTGACAGTGCACTCTCTGGACTCACTGCACTGCATCCCCAGTGCTGACAGTGCACTCTCCGGACTCACTGCACTGCATCCCTAATGGTGCCAGTGCACTCTCTGGACTCACTGCAGTGCATCCCCAGTGGTTCCAGTGCACTCTCTGGACTCACTGCACTGCATCCCCAGTGGTGCCAGTGCACTCTCTGCACTCACTGCACTGCATCCCCGGTGTTCCCAGAGCACTCTCTGGACTCACCGAGGTGCATCCCCAGTGGTGCCAGTGCACTCTCTGGACTCACTGCAGTGCATCCCCAGTGGTGCCAGTGCACTCTCTGGACTCACTGCAGTGCAGCCCCTGAGGTGCCAGTGCACTCTCTGGACTCACTGCATTGCATCCCCAGTGATGACAGTGCACTCTCTGGAATCACTGCAGTGCATCCCCGGTAGCGCCAGTGCACTCTCTGGACTCACTGCACTGCATCCCCAGTGGTGCCAGTGCACTCTCTGCACTCACTGCAGTGCATCCCCAGTGGTGCCAGTGCACTCTCTGGACTCACTGCACTGCATCCCCTGTGGTGCCAGTACACTCTCTGGACTCACTGCAGTGCATCCCCAGTGGTGCCAGTGTACTCTCTGGACTCACTGCACTGCATCACCAGCGGTGCCAGTGCACTCTCTGGACTCACTGCAGTGCATCCCCAGTGGTGCCAGTGCACTTTCTGGAGTCACTGCAGTGCATCCCCTTTTGTGCCAGTGCACTCTCTGCACTCACTGCACTGCATCCCCAGAAGTGCCAGTGCACTCTCTGGACTCAGTGCAGTGCATCCCCAGTGGTGCCAGTGCACTCTCTGGACTCACTGCACTGCTTCCCCAGTGGTGCCAGTGCACTCTCTGCACTCACTGCACTGCATCACCATTGGTGCCAGGGCACTCTCCGGACTCACTGCAGTGCATCCGCAGTGGTGCCAGTGCACTCTTTCGATTCACTGCACTGCATCCCCATTAGTTCCAGTGCATTCTCTGGACTCATTGCAGTGCATCCCCAGTGGTGCCAGTGTACTCTCTGGACTCACTGCACTGCATCCCCAGTGGTGCCAGTGCACTCTCTGGACTCACTGCACTGCATCCCCAGTGCTGACAGTGCACTCTCTGGACTCACTGCACTGCATCCCCAGTGCTGACAGTGCACTCTCTGGACTCACTGCAGTGCATCCCCAGTGGTGCCAGTGCACTCTCTGGACTCACTGCACTGCATCCCCAGTGGTGCCAGTGCACTCTCTGGACTCACGGCAGTGCATCCCCAGTGGTGCCAGTGCACTGTCTGGACTCACTGCACTGCATCCCTAATGGTGCCAGTGCACTCTCTGGACTCACTGCAGTGCATCCCCAGTGGTGCCAGTGCACTCTCTGGACTCACTGCACTGCATCCCCAGTGGTGCCAGTGCACTCTCTGGACTCACTGCACTGCATCCCCAGTGGTGCCAGTGCACTCTCTGGACTCACTGCAGTGCAGCCCCTGAGGTGCCAGTGTACTCTCTGGACTCACTGCACTGCATCCCCAGTGGTGCCAGGGCACTCTCTGGAATCACTGCAGTGCATCCCCAGTAGTGCCAGTGCACTCTCTGGACTCACTGCACTGCATCCCCAGTGGTGCCAGTGCACTCTCTGGACTCACTGCACTGCATCCCCAGTGGTGCCAGTGCATTCTCTGGACTCACTGCAGTGCATCCCCATTGGTGCCAGTGCACTCTTTCGAGTCACTGCAGTGCATCCCCAGTGGTGCCAGTGCACTCTCTGGACTCACTGCACTGCATCCCCAGTGGTGCCAGTGCACTCTCTGGACTCACTGCAGTGCATCCCCAGTGGTGCCAGTCCACTCTCTGGACTCACTGCACTGCATCACCTGTGATGCCAGTGCACTCTCTGGACTCACTGCACTGCATTACCAGTGCTTACAGTGCACTCTCTGGACTCACTGCACTGCATCCCCAGTGGTGTCAGTGCACTCTCTGCACTCACTGCAGTGCATCCCCAGTGGTGCCAGTGCACTCTCTGGACTCACTGCACTGCATCCCCAGTGCTTACAGTGCACTCTCTGGACTCACTGCACTGCATCCCCAGTGGTGCCAGTGCACTCTCTGGACTCACTGTAGTGCATCCCCAGTGGTGCCAGTGCACTCTCTGGACTCACTGTACTGCATCCCCAGTGGTGCCAGTGCACTCTCTGGACTCACTGCAGTGCATGCCTTTTGGTGCCTTTGCACTCTCAGGACTCACTGCACTGCATCCCCAGTGGTGCCAGTGCACTCTCTGGTGTCACAGCACTGCATCCCCAGTGGTGCCAGTGCACTCTCTGGACTCACTGCATTGCATCCCCAGTGGTGCCAGTGTAGTCTCTGGACTCACAGCAGTGCATCCCCAGTGGTGCCAGTGCAACTACTGGACTCACTGCATCCCCAGTGGTGCCAGGGCACTCTCTGGACTCACAGCACTGCATCCCCATTGGGGCCAGTGTACTCTCTGGACTCACTGCACTGCATCACCAGAGGTGCCAGTGCACTCTCTGGACTCACTTCAGTGCATCCCCAGTGGTGCCAGTGCACTTTCTGGAGTCACTGCAGTGCATCCCCAGTTGTTCCATTGCACTCTCTGGACTCACTTCATTGGATCCCCAGTGGTGTCAGTGCACTCTCTGGACTCAGTGCAGTGCATCCCCAGTGGTGCCAGTGCACTCTCTGGACTGTGTGCACTGCATCCCCAATGGTGCCAGTGCACTCTATGTAGTCACTGCACTGCGTCCCCATTGCTGCCAGTGCACTCTCTGGACTCACTGCAGTGTATCCCAGTGGTGCCTCTGCACTCTCTGGACTCACTGCAGTGCATCCCCAGTGGTGCCAGTGCACTCTCTGTACTCACTGCAGTGCATTCCCAGTGGTGTCAGTGCACTCTCTGGACTCACTGCAGTGAATCTCCCTTGGTGCCAGTGCACTCTCTGGACTCACTGCACTGCATACCCAGTGGTGCCAATTCACTCTCTGGACTCACTGAACTGCATCCCCAGTGGTGCCAGTGCACTCTGTGGGCTCACTGAACTGCATCCCCAGTGGTGCCTGTGAAGTTTCTGGACTCACTGCAGTGCAACCCCAGTGGTGCCAATGTAGTCTCTGGACTCAAGGCACAGTAACCCCAGTGGTGCCAGTGCAATCTAAGGACTCACAGCAGTGCAGCTAAAATTGGTGCCAGTGCACTCTCTGGACTCACTGCACTGCATCCCCAGTTGTGCCAGTGCACTCTCTGGACTCACTGCACTACATCCTCTTTGGTGCCAGTGCACTCTCTGGACTCACTGCAGTGCATCCACTGTGGTGCCAGTGCACTCTCAGGACTCACTGCACTGCATCCCCAGTGGTGCCAGTGCACTCTCTGGACTCATTGAAGTGCATCCCCAGTGGAGCCATTGCTCTCTGTGGACTCACTGCACTGCATCCCCAGTGGAGCCAGAGCACTCTCTGGACTCACTGCAGTGCATCCCCAGTGGTGACAGTGCACTCTCTGTAGTCACTGCGCTGCATCCCCAGTGGTGACAATGCACTCTCTGGACTCACTGCACTGCATCCCCAGTGGTGCCAGTGCACTCTCTGGACTCACTGCAGTGTAACCCCTGCGGTGCCTGTGCACTCTGTGCTCTCAGTGCAATGCATCCCCAGTGGTGCCAGAGCACTCTCTGGACTCACTGCACTGCATCCCCAGTGGTGCCAGTGCACTCTCTGGACTCACTGCACTGCATCCCCAGTGGTGCCAGTGCACTGTCTGGACTCACTGCATCCCCAGTGGTGCCAGGGCACTCTCTGGACTCACAGCACTGCATCCCCATTGGGGCCAGTGTACTCTCTGGACTCACTGCACTGCATCACCAGCGGTGCCAGTGCACTCTCTGGACTCACTTCAGTGCATCCCCAGTGGTGCCAGTGCACTTTCTGGAGTCACTGCAGTGCATCCCCAGTTGTTCCATTGCACTCTCTGGACTCACTTCATTGGATCCCCAGTGGTGTCAGTGCACTCTCTGGACTCAGTGCAGTGCATCCCCAGTGGTGCCAGTGCACTCTCTGGACTGTGTGCACTGCATCCCCAATGGTGCCAGTGCACTCTATGTAGTCACTGCACTGCATCCCCATTGCTGCCAGTGCACTCTCTGGACTCACTGCAGTGTATCCCAGTGGTGCCTCTGCACTCTCTGGACTCACTGCAGTGCATCCCCAGTGGTGCCAGTGCACTCTCTGTACTCACTGCAGTGCATTCCCAGTGGTGTCAGTGCACTCTCTGGACTCACTGCAGTGAATCTCCCTTGGTGCCAGTGCACTCTCTGGACTCACTGCACTGCATCCCCAGTGGTGCCAATTCACTCTCTGGACTCACTGAACTGCATCCCCAGTGGTGCCAGTGCACTCTGTGGACTCACTGAACTGCATCGCCAGTGGTGCCTGTGAAGTTTCTGGACTCACTGCAGTGCAACCCCAGTGGTGCCAATGTAGTCTCTGGACTCAAGGCACAGTAACCCCAGTGGTGCCAGTGCAATCTAAGGACTCACAGCAGTGCAGCTAAAATTGGTGCCAGTGCACTCTCTGGACTCACTGCACTGCATCCCCAGTTGTGCCAGTGCACTCTCTGGACTCACTGCACTACATCCTCTTTGGTGCCAGTGCACTCTCTGGACTCACTGCAGTGCATCCACTGTGGTGCCAGTGCACTCTCAGGACTCACTGCACTGCATCCCCAGTGGTGCCAGAGCACTCTCTGAACTCATTGAAGTGCATCCCCAGTGGAGCCATTGCTCTCTGTGGACTCACTGCACTGCATCCCCAGTGGTGCCAGTGCACTCTCTGGACTCACTGCACTGCATCCCCAGTGGAGCCAGAGCACTCTCTGGACTCACTGCAGTGCATCCCCAGTGGTGACAGTGCACTCTCTGTAGTCACTGCGCTGCATCCCCAGTGGTGACAATGCACTCTCTGGACTCACTGTGCTGCATCCCCAGTGGTGCCAGTGCACTCTCTGGACTCACTGCAGTGTAACCCCTGCGGTGCCTGTGCACTCTGTGCTCTCAGTGCAATGCATCCCCAGTGGTGCCAGAGCACTCTCTGCACTCACTGCACTGCATTCCCAGTGGTGCCAGTGCACTCTTTGGACTCACTGCACTGCATCCCCAGTGGTGCCAGTGCACTCTCTGGACCCACTGCAGTGCGTCCCCAGTGGTGCCAGTGCACTCTCTGCACTCACTGCACTGCATCCCCAGTGGTGCCAGTGCACTCTCTGCACTCACTGCACTGCATCCCCAGTGCTGACAGTGCACTCTCTGAACTCACTGCAGTGTATCCCCTGTGGTGCCAGTGCACTCTGTGGACTCACTGCAGTGCATCCCCAGTGGTGCCAGTGCACTCTCTGGACTCACTGCACTGCATCCCCACTGGTGCCAGTGCACTCTCCGGACTCACTGCACTGCATCCCCAGTGGTGCCAGTGCACTCTCTGGACTCACTGCAGTGCATCCCCAGTGGTTCCAGTCCACTCTCTGCACTCACTGCACTGCATCCCCAGTGGTGCCAGTGCACTCTCTGCACTCACTGCACTGCATCCCCGGTGTCCCAGAGCACTCTCTGGACTCACCGAGGTGCATCCCCAGTGGTGCCCGTGCACTCTCTGGACTCACCGCACTGCATCACCAGTGGTGCCAGTGCACTCTCTGGACTCACTGCAGTGCAGCCCCTGAGGTGCCAGTGCACTCTCTGGATCACTGCACTGCATCCCCAGTGCTGACAGTGCACTCTCTGGACTCACTGCACTGCATCCCCAGTGGTGCCAGTGCACTCTCTGGACTCACTGCAGTGCATCTCCTTTTGCGCCAGTGCACTCTCTGGACTCACTGCACTGCATCCCCAGTGGTGCCAGTGCACTCTCTGGACTCACTGCACTGCATCCCCAGTGGTGCCAGTGTACTCTCTGGACTCACTGCACTGCATCCCCAGTGGAGACAGTGCACTCTCTGTAGTCACTGCGCTGCATCCCCAGTGGTTCCAGGGCACTCTCTCGACTCACTGCACTGCAACTCCAGTGGTGCCAGTGCACTCTCTGGAGTCACTGCGCTGCATCCCCAGTGGTGCCAGTGCACTCTCTGGACTCACTGCAGTGCATCCCCAGTGGTGCGAGTGCACTCTCTGGACTCACCGGGGTGCATCCCCAGTGGTGCCAGTGCACTCTCTGGACTCACTGCAGTGCTTCCGCACTGGTGCCAGTGCACTCTCTGCACTCACTGCACTGCATCAACAGTGGTGCCTCTGCACTCTCTGGAGTCACTGCACTGCATCCCCAGTGGTGCCAGTGCACTCTCTGGACTCACTGTAGTGCATCCCCAGTGGTGCCAGTGCACTCTCTGGACTCACTGTAGTGCATCCCCAGTGGTGCCAGTGCACTCTCTGGACTCACTGCACTGCGTCCCCAGTGGTGCCAGTGCACTCTCTGGACTCACTGCACTGCGTCCCCAGTGGTGCCAGTGCACTCTCTGGACTCACTGCACTGCATCCCCAGTGGTGCCAGTGCACTCTCTGAGCTCACTGCAGTGCATCCCCAGTGGTGCCAGTGCACTCTCTGGACTCACTGCACTGCATCCCCAGTGGTGCCAGTGCACTCCCTGGACTCACTGCACTGCATCAACAGTGGTGCCAGTGCACTCTCTGCACTCACTGCACTGCATCCCCAGTGGTGCCAGTGTAGTCTCTGGACTCACAGCAGTGCATCCCCAGTGGTGCCAGTGCAACTACTGGACTCACTGCAGTGTAGCTCAGTGGTGCCAGTGCACTCTCTGGACTCACTGCACTGCATCCCCAGTGGTGCCAGTGCACTCTCTGGACTCACTGCACTGCATCCCCAGTGGTGCCAGTGCACTGTCTGGACTCACTGCAGTGTATCGCCATTGGAGCCGGTGCACTCTCTGGACTCACTAAACTGCATCCCCAGTGCTGCCAGAGAACTCTCTGGTCTCACTGCAGTGCATCCCCAGTGGTGCCAGTGCACTCTCTGGACTCACTGCATCTCCAGTGGTGCCAGGGCACTCTCTGGACTCACAGCACTGCATCCCCATTGGTGCCAGAGCACTCTCTGGACTCACTGCACTAAAACCCCAGTGGTGCCAGTGCAGTCTCTGGAATCACTGCAGTGCATCCCCGGTAGTGCCAGTGCACTCTCTGGACTCACTGCACTGCATCCCCAGTGGTTCCAGTGCACTCTCTGGACTCACTGCAGTGCATCCCCAGTGGTGCCAGTGCACTCTCTGGACTCACTGCACTGCATCCCCAGTGGTGCCAGTGCACTCTCTGGACTCACTGCACTGCATCCCCAGTGGTGCCAGTGCACTGTCTGGACTCACTGCAGTGTATCGCCATTGGAGCCGGTGCACTCTCTGGACTCACTAAACTGCATCCCCAGTGCTGCCAGAGAACTCTCTGGTCTCACTGCAGTGCATCCCCAGTGGTGCCAGTGCACTCTCTGGACTCACTGCATCTCCAGTGGTGCCAGGGCACTCTCTGGACTCACAGCACTGCATCCCCATTGGTGCCAGAGCACTCTCTGGACTCACTGCACTAAAACCCCAGTGGTGCCAGTGCAGTCTCTGGAATCACTGCAGTGCATCCCCGGTAGTGCCAGTGCACTCTCTGGACTCACTGCACTGCATCCCCAGTGGTTCCAGTGCACTCTCTGGACTCACTGCAGTGCATCCCCAGTGGTGCCAGTGCACTCTCTGGACTCACTGCACTGCATCCCCTGTGGTGCCAGTACACTCTCTGGACTCACTGCAGTGCATCCCCAGTGGTGCCAGTGTACTCTCTGGACTCACTGCACTGCATCACCAGCGGTGCCAGTACACTCTCTGGACTCACTGCACTGCATCCCCAGTGGTGCCAGTGCACTTTCTGGAGTCACTGCAGTGCATCCCCTTTTGTGCCAGTGCACTCTTTGCACTCACTGCACTGCATCCCCAGAAGTGCCAGTGCACTCTCTGGACTCACTGCACTGCATCCCCAGTGGTTCCATTGCACTCTCTGGACTCACTGCATTGGATCACCAGTGGTGTCAGTGCACTCTCTGGACTCAGTGCAGTGCATCCCCAGTGGTGCCAGTGCACTCTCTGGACTCACTGCACTGCTTCCACACTGGTGCCAGTGCACTCTCTGGACTCACTGCACTGCATCCCCAGTGGTGCCAGTGCACTCTCTGGACTCACTGCAGTGCATCACCAGTGGTGCCAGTGCACTCTCTGGAGTCACTGCACTGCATCCCCAGTGGAGCCAGTGCACTCTCTGCACTCACTGCACTGCATTCCCAGTGGTGCCAGTGCACTCTTTGGACTCACTGCACTGCATCCCCAGTGGTGCCAGTGCACTCTCTGGACCCACTGCAGTGCGTCCCCAGTGGTGCCAGTGCACTCTCTGCACTCACTGCACTGCATCCCCAGTGGTGCCAGTGCACTCTCTGCACTCACTGCACTGCATCCCCAGTGGTGCCAGTGCACTCTCTGAACTCACTGCAGTGTATCCCCTGTGGTGCCAGTGCACTCTGTGGACTCACTGCAGTGCATCCCCAGTGGTGCCAGTGCACTCTCTGGACTCACTGCACTGCATCCCCACTGGTGCCAGTGCACTCTCCGGACTCACTGCACTGCATCCCCAGTGGTGCCAGTGCACTCTCTGGACTCACTGCAGTGCATCCCCAGTGGTTCCAGTGCACTCTCTGCACTCACTGCACTGCATCCCCAGTGGTGCCAGTGCACTCTCTGCACTCACTGCACTGCATCCCCGGTGTCCCAGAGCACTCTCTGGACTCACCGAGGTGCATCCCCAGTGGTGCCCGTGCACTCTCTGGACTCACCGCACTGCATCACCAGTGGTGCCAGTGCACTCTCTGGACTCACTGCAGTGCAGCCCCTGAGGTGCCAGTGCACTCTCTGGATCACTGCACTGCATCCCCAGTGCTGACAGTGCACTCTCTGGACTCACTGCACTGCATCCCCAGTGGTGCCAGTGCACTCTCTGGACTCACTGCAGTGCATCTCCTTTTGCGCCAGTGCACTCTCTGGACTCACTGCACTGCATCCCCAGTGGTGCCAGTGCACTCTCTGGACTCACTGCACTGCATCCCCAGTGGTGCCAGTGTACTCTCTGGACTCACTGCACTGCATCCCCAGTGGAGACAGTGCACTCTCTGTAGTCACTGCGCTGCATCCCCAGTGGTTCCAGGGCACTCTCTCGACTCACTGCACTGCAACTCCAGTGGTGCCAGTGCACTCTCTGGAGTCACTGCGCTGCATCCCCAGTGGTGCCAGTGCACTCTCTGGACTCACTGCAGTGCATCCCCAGTGGTGCGAGTGCACTCTCTGGACTCACCGGGGTGCATCCCCAGTGGTGCCAGTGCACTCTCTGGACTCACTGCAGTGCATCCCCAGTGGTGCCAGTGCACTCTGTGGACTCACTGCACTGCATCCCCAGTGTTGCCAGTGCACTCTCTGGAGTCACTGCACTGCATCCCCAGTGGTGCCAGTGCACTCTCTGGACTCACTGCACTGCATCCCCAGTGGTGCCAGTGCACTCTCTGGACTCACTGCAGTGCATCCCCAGTGGTGCCAGTGCACTCTCTGGACTCACTGCACTGCATCCCATTGGTGCCAGTGCACTCTCTGGACTCACTGCACTGCATCCCCAGTGGTGCCAGTGCACTCTCTGGACTCACTGCACTGCATCCCCAGTGGTGCCAGTGCACTCTCTGGACTCACTGCAGTGCATCCCCAGTGGTGCCAGTGCACTCTCTGGACTCACTGCAGTGCTTCCGCACTGGTGCCAGTGCACTCTCTGCACTCACTGCACTGCATCAACAGTGGTGCCTCTGCACTCTCTGGAGTCACTGCACTGCATCCCCAGTGGTGCCAGTGCACTCTCTGGACTCACTGTAGTGCATCCCCAGTGGTGCCAGTGCACTCTCTGGACTCACTGTAGTGCATCCCCAGTGGTGCCAGTGCACTCTCTGGACTCACTGCACTGCGTCCCCAGTGGTGCCAGTGCACTCTCTGGACTCACTGCACTGCGTCCCCAGTGGTGCCAGTGCACTCTCTGGACTCACTGCACTGCATCCCCAGTGGTGCCAGTGCACTCTCTGAGCTCACTGCAGTGCATCCCCAGTGGTGCCTGTGCACTCTCTGGACTCACTGCACTGCATCCCCAGTGGTGCCAGTGCACTCCCTGGACTCACTGCACTGCATCAACAGTGGTGCCAGTGCACTCTCTGCACTCACTGCACTGCATCCCCAGTGGTGCCAGTGTAGTCTCTGGACTCACAGCAGTGCATCCCCAGTGGTGCCAGTGCAACTACTGGACTCACTGCAGTGTAGCTCAGTGGTGCCAGTGCACTCTCTGGACTCACTGCACTGCATCCCCAGTGGTGCCAGTGCACTCTCTGGACTCACTGCACTGCATCCCCAGTGGTGCCAGTGCACTGTCTGGACTCACTGCAGTGTATCGCCATTGGAGCCGGTGCACTCTCTGGACTCACTAAACTGCATCCCCAGTGCTGCCAGAGAACTCTCTGGTCTCACTGCAGTGCATCCCCAGTGGTGCCAGTGCACTCTCTGGACTCACTGCATCTCCAGTGGTGCCAGGGCACTCTCTGGACTCACAGCACTGCATCCCCATTGGTGCCAGAGCACTCTCTGGACTCACTGCACTAAAACCCCAGTGGTGCCAGTGCAGTCTCTGGACTCACTGCACTGCATCCCCAGTGGTGCCAGTGCACTCTCTGGACTCACCGGGGTGCATCCCCAGTGGTGCCAGTGCACTCTCTGGACTCACTGCAGTGCATCCCCTGTGGTGCCAGTGTACTCTCTGGACTCACTGCACTGCATCACCAGCGGTGCCAGTGCACTCTCTGGACTCACTGCAGTGCATCCGCAGTGGTGCCAGTGCACTTTCTGGAGTCACTGCAGTGCATCCCCTGTTGTGCCAGTGCACTCTCTGCACTCACTGCACTGCATCCCCAGAAGTGCCAGTGCACTCACTGGACTCACTGCACTGCATCCCCAGTGGTTCCATTGCACTCTCTGGACTCACTGCATTGGATCCCCAGTGGTGTCAGTGCACTCTCTGGACTCAGTGCAGTGCATCCCCAGTGGTGCCAGTGCACTCTCTGGACTCACTGCAGTGCTTCCCCAGTGGTGCCAGTGCACTCTCTGGACTCACTGCACTGCATCCCCAGTGGTGCCAGTGCACTCTCTGGACTCACTGCAGTGCATCACCAGTGGTGCCAGTGCACTCTCTGGAGTCACTGCACTGCATCCCCAGTGGAGCCAGTGCACTCTCTGGACTCACTGCACTGTATCCCCAGTGGTGCCAGTGCACTCTCTGGACTCACTGCACTGCATCCCCAATGGTGCCAGTGCACTCTCTGTAGTCACTGCACTGCGTCCCCAGTGGTGCCAGTGCACTCTCTGGGCTCACTGCAGTGTATCCCCTGTGGTGCCAGTGCACTCTGTGGACTCACTGCACTGCATCCGCAGTGGTGCCAGTGCACTCTTTCGAGTCATTGCAGTGCATCCCCAGTGGTGCCAGTGCACTCTCTGGACTCACTGCACTGCATCCCCAGTGGTGCCAGTGCACTCTCTGCACTCACCGCACTGCATCCCCAGTGTTCCCCGAGCACTCTCTGGACTCACTGCAGTGCATCCCCAGTGGTGCCAGTGCACTCTCTGGACTCACTGCAGTGCATCCCCAGTGGTGCCAGTGCACTCTCTGGACTCACTGCACTGCATCCCCAGTGGTGCCACTGCACTCTCTGGACTCACTGCACTGCATCACCATTGGTGCCAGGGCACTCTCCGGACTCACTGCAGTGCATCCGCAGTGGTGCCAGTGCACTCTTTCGAGTCACTGCACTGCATCCCCATTAGTTCCAGTGCATTCTCTGGACTCATTGCAGTGCATCCCCAGTGGTGCCAGTGCACTCTCTGGACTCACTGCAGTGCATCCCCAGTGGTGCCAGTGCACTCTCTGGACTCACTGCACTGCATCCAAAGTGCTGACAGTGCACTCTCTGGACTCACTGCAGTGCATCCCCAGTGGTGCCAGTGCACTCTCTGGACTCACTGCACTGCATCCCTAATGGTGCCAGTGCACTCTCTGGACTCACTGCACTGCATCCCCAGTGGTTCCAGTGCACTCTGGACTCACTGCACTGCATCCCCGGTGTTCCCAGAGCACTCTCTGGACTCACCGAGGTGCATCCCCAGTGGTGCCAGTGCACTCTCTGGACTCACTGCACTGCATCCCCAGTGGTGCCAGTGCACTCTCTGGACTCACTGCAGTGCAGCCTCTGAGGTGCCAGTGTACTCTCTGGACTCACTGCACTGCATCCCCAGTGGTGACAGTGCACTCTCTGGAATCACTGCAGTGCATCCCCGGTAGTGCCAGTGCACTCTCTGGACTCACTGCACTGCATCCCCAGTGGTTCCAGTGCACTCTCTGGACTCACTGCAGTGCATCCCCAGTGGTGCCAGTGCACTCTCTGGACTCACTGCACTGCATCCCCTGTGGTGCCAGTACACTCTCTGGACTCACTGCAGTGCATCCCCAGTGGTGCCAGTGTACTCTCTGGACTCACTGCACTGCATCACCAGCGGTGCCAGTACACTCTCTGGACTCACTGCACTGCATCCCCAGTGGTGCCAGTGCACTTTCTGGAGTCACTGCAGTGCATCCCCTTTTGTGCCAGTGCACTCTCTGCACTCACTGCACTGCATCCCCAGAAGTGCCAGTGCACTCTCTGGACTCACTGCACTGCATCCCCAGTGGTTCCATTGCACTCTCTGGACTCACTGCATTGGATCACCAGTGGTGCCAGTGCACTCTCTGGACTCACTGCACTGCGTCCCCAGTGGTGCCAGTGCACTCTCTGGACTCACTGCACTGCATCCCCAGTGGTGCCAGTGCACTCTCTGAGCTCACTGCAGTGCATCCCCAGTGGTGCCAGTGCACTCTCTGGACTCACTGCACTGCATCCCCAGTGGTGCCAGTGCACTCCCTGGACTCACTGCACTGCATCAACAGTGGTGCCAGTGCACTCTCTGCACTCACTGCACTGCATCCCCAGTGGTGCCAGTGTAGTCTCTGGACTCACAGCAGTGCATCCCCAGTGGTGCCAGTGCAACTACTGGACTCACTGCAGTGTAGCTCAGTGGTGCCAGTGCACTCTCTGGACTCACTGCACTGCATCCCCAGTGGTGCCAGTGCACTCTCTGGACTCACTGCACTGCATCCCCAGTGGTGCCAGTGCACTGTCTGGACTCACTGCAGTGTATCGCCATTGGAGCCGGTGCACTCTCTGGACTCACTAAACTGCATCCCCAGTGCTGCCAGAGAACTCTCTGGTCTCACTGCAGTGCATCCCCAGTGGTGCCAGTGCACTCTCTGGACTCACTGCATCTCCAGTGGTGCCAGGGCACTCTCTGGACTCACAGCACTGCATCCCCATTGGTGCCAGAGCACTCTCTGGACTCACTGCACTAAAACCCCAGTGGTGCCAGTGCAGTCTCTGGACTCACTGCACTGCATCCCCAGTGGTGCCAGTGCACTCTCTGGACTCACCGGGGTGCATCCCCAGTGGTGCCAGTGCACTCTCTGGACTCACTGCAGTGCATCCCCTGTGGTGCCAGTGTACTCTCTGGACTCACTGCACTGCATCACCAGCGGTGCCAGTGCACTCTCTGGACTCACTGCAGTGCATCCGCAGTGGTGCCAGTGCACTTTCTGGAGTCACTGCAGTGCATCCCCTGTTGTGCCAGTGCACTCTCTGCACTCACTGCACTGCATCCCCAGAAGTGCCAGTGCACTCACTGGACTCACTGCACTGCATCCCCAGTGGTTCCATTGCACTCTCTGGACTCACTGCATTGGATCCCCAGTGGTGTCAGTGCACTCTCTGGACTCAGTGCAGTGCATCCCCAGTGGTGCCAGTGCACTCTCTGGACTCACTGCAGTGCTTCCCCAGTGGTGCCAGTGCACTCTCTGGACTCACTGCACTGCATCAACAGTGGTTCCAGTGCACTCTCTGAACTCACTGCAGTGCATCACCAGTGGTTCCAGTGCACTCTCTGGAGTCACTGCACTGCATCCCCAGTGGAGCCAGTGCACTCTCTGGACTCACTGCACTGTATCCCCAGTGGTGCCAGTGCACTCTCTGGACTCACTGCACTGCATCCCCAATGGTGCCAGTGCACTCTCTGTAGTCACTGCACTGCGTCCCCAGTGGTGCCAGTGCACTCTCTGGGCTCACTGCAGTGTATCCCCTGTGGTGCCAGTGCACTCTGTGGACTCACTGCACTGCATCCGCAGTGGTGCCAGTGCACTCTTTCGAGTCATTGCAGTGCATCCCCAGTGGTGCCAGTGCACTCTCTGGACTCACTGCACTGCATCCCCAGTGGTGCCAGTGCACTCTCTGCACTCACCGCACTGCATCCCCAGTGTTCCCCGAGCACTCTCTGGACTCACTGCAGTGCATCCCCAGTGGTGCCAGTGCACTCTCTGGACTCACTGCAGTGCATCCCCAGTGGTGCCAGTGCACTCTCTGGACTCACTGCACTGCATCCCCAGTGGTGCCACTGCACTCTCTGGACTCACTGCACTGCATCACCATTGGTGCCAGGGCACTCTCCGGACTCACTGCAGTGCATCCGCAGTGGTGCCAGTGCACTCTTTCGAGTCACTGCACTGCATCCCCATTAGTTCCAGTGCATTCTCTGGACTCATTGCAGTGCATCCCCAGTGGTGCCAGTGCACTCTCTGGACTCACTGCAGTGCATCCCCAGTGGTGCCAGTGCACTCTCTGGACTCACTGCACTGCATCCAAAGTGCTGACAGTGCACTCTCTGGACTCACTGCAGTGCATCCCCAGTGGTGCCAGTGCACTCTCTGGACTCACTGCACTGCATCCCTAATGGTGCCAGTGCACTCTCTGGACTCACTGCACTGCATCCCCAGTGGTTCCAGTGCACTCTGGACTCACTGCACTGCATCCCCAGTGGTGCCAGTGCACTCTCTGGACTCACTGCAGTGCAGCCTCTGAGGTGCCAGTGTACTCTCTGGACTCACTGCACTGCATCCCCAGTGGTGACAGTGCACTCTCTGGAATCACTGCAGTGCATCCCCGGTAGTGCCAGTGCACTCTCTGGACTCACTGCACTGCATCCCCAGTGGTTCCAGTGCACTCTCTGGACTCACTGCAGTGCATCCCCAGTGGTGCCAGTGCACTCTCTGGACTCACTGCACTGCATCCCCTGTGGTGCCAGTACACTCTCTGGACTCACTGCAGTGCATCCCCAGTGGTGCCAGTGTACTCTCTGGACTCACTGCACTGCATCACCAGCGGTGCCAGTACACTCTCTGGACTCACTGCACTGCATCCCCAGTGGTGCCAGTGCACTTTCTGGAGTCACTGCAGTGCATCCCCTTTTGTGCCAGTGCACTCTCTGCACTCACTGCACTGCATCCCCAGAAGTGCCAGTGCACTCTCTGGACTCACTGCACTGCATCCCCAGTGGTTCCATTGCACTCTCTGGACTCACTGCATTGGATCACCAGTGGTGTCAGTGCACTCTCTGGACTCAGTGCAGTGCATCCCCAGTGGTGCCAGTGCACTCTCTGGACTCACTGCACTGCTTCCCCAGTGGTGCCAGTGCACTCTCTGGACTCACTGCACTGCATCCCCAGTGGTGCCAGTGCACTCTCTGGACTCACTGCAGTGCATCACCAGTGGTGCCAGTGCACTCTCTGGAGTCACTGCACTGCATCCCCAGTGGAGCCAGTGCACTCTCTGCACTCACTGCACTGCATTCCCAGTGGTGCCAGTGCACTCTTTGGACTCACTGCACTGCATCCCCAGTGGTGCCAGTGCACTCTCTGGACCCACTGCAGTGCATCCCCACTGGTGCCAGTGCACTCTCTGGACTCACTGCACTGCATCCCCAGTGGTGCCAGTGTACTCTCTGGTCTCAGTGCACTGCTTCCCCAGTGGAGCCACTGCACTCTCTGGACTCACTGCACTGCATCCCCAGTGGTGCCAGTGCACTCTCTGGACTCACTGCAGTGCATCCCCTTTTGTGCCAGTGCACTCTCTGGACTCACTGCACTGCATCCCCAGTGGTGCCAGTGCACTCTCTAGAGTCACTGCACTGCATCCCCACTGGTGCCAGTGCACTCTCTGGACTCACTGCAGTGCATCCGCAGTGGTGCCAGTCCACTCTCTGGACTCACTGCACTGCATCACCTGTGATGCCAGTGCACTCTCTGGACTCACTGCACTGCATCACCTGTGGTGCCAGTGCACTCTCTGGACTCACTGCACTGCATCCCCAGTGGTGCCAGTGCACTCTCTGCACTCACTGCACTGCATCCCCAGTGCAGACAGTGCACTCTCTGGACTCACTGCACTGCATCCCCAGTGCTTACAGTGCACTCTCTGGACTCACTGCAATGCATCCCCAGTGGTGCCAGTGCACTCTCTGGTCTCACTGCACTGCATCCCCAGTGGTGCCAGTGCACTCTCTGGACTCACTGCAGTGCATCCCTTTTGGTGCCTTTGCACTCTCAGGACTCACTGCACTGCATCCCCAATGGTGCCAGTGCAACTACTGGACTCACTGCAGTGTAGATCAGTGGTCCCAGAGCACTCTCTGGACTCACTGCACTGCATCCCCAGTGGTGCCAGTGCACTCTCTGGACTCACTGCACTGCATCCCCAGTGGTGCCAGTGCACTGTCTGGACTCACTGCAATGTATCGCCATTGGAGCCGGTGCACTCTCTGGAATCACTAAACTGCATCCCCAGTGGTGCCAGAGAACACTCTGTTCTCACTGCACTGCATCCCCAGTGGTGCCAGTGCACTGTCTGGACTCACTGCATCCCCAGTGGTGCCAGGGCACTCTCTGGACTCACAGCACTGCATCCCCATTGGGGCCAGTGTACTCTCTGGACTCACTGCATTGGATCCCCAGTGGCGTCAGTGCACTCTCTGGACTCACTGCAGTGCATCCCCAGTGGTGCCAGTGCACTCTCTGGACTGTGTGCACTGCATCCCCAATGGTGCCAGTGCACTCTATGTAGTCACTGCACTGCGTCCCCATTGCTGCCAGTGCACTCTCTGGACTCACTGCAGTGTATCCCAGTGGTGCCTCTGCACTCTCTGGACTCACTGCAGTGCATCCCCAGTGGTGCCAGTGCACTCTCTGTACTCACTGCAGTGCATTCCCAGTGGTGTCAGTGCACTCTCTGGACTCACTGCAGTGAATCTCCCTTGGTGCCAGTGCACTCTCTGGACTCACTGCACTGCATTCCCAGTGGTGCCAGTGCACTCTCTGGATTCACTGCAGTGCATCCCCAGTGGTTCCAGTGCACTCTCTGTACTCACTGCACTGGATCACCTGTGGTGCCTGTGAAGTTTCTGGACTCACTGCAGTGCAACCCCAGTGGTGCCAATGTAATCTCTGGACTCAAGGCACAGTAACCCCAGTGGTGCCAGTGCAATCTAAGGACTCACAGCAGTGCAGCTAAAATTGGTGCCAGTGCACTCTCTGGACTCACTGCACTGCATCCCCATTTGTGCCAGTGCACTCTCTGGACTCACTGCACTACATCCTCTTTGGTGCCAGTGCACTCTCTGGACTCACTGCAGTGCATCCACTGTGGTGCCAGTGCACTCTCAGGACTCACTGCACTGCATCCCCAGTGGTGCCAGTGCACTCTCTGGACTCATTGAAGTGCATCCCCAGTGGAGCCATTGCTCTCTGTGGACACACTGCACTGCTTCCCCAGTGGTGCCACTGCACTCTATGGACTCACTGCACTGCATCCCCAGTGGAGCCAGAGCACTCTCTGGACTCACTGCAGTGCATCCCCAGTGGTGACAGTGCACTCTCTGGACTCACTGTGCTGCATCCCCAATGGTGCCAGTGCACTCTCTGGACTCACTGCATTGCATCCCCTGTGGTGCCATTGCACTCTCAGGACTCACTGCACTGCATCCCCAGTGGTGCCAGTGCACTCTCTGGTCTCACTGCACTGCATCCCCATTGCTGACAGTGCCCTCTCTGGACTCACTGCACTGCATTCCCAGTGGTGCCAGTGCACTCTCTGGACTCACTGTAGTGCATCCAGAGTGGTGCCAGGGCACTCTCTCCAGACAATGCAGTGCATCCCCAAAGGTGACAGTGCACTCTCTGGACTCACTGTACTGCTCGAGCCGCGGCAGCCGCTCCAGCCGCGTTAGCCCCTCCAGCCTCGGCAGCCGCTCCAGCCGCTCCAGCCGCGGCAGCCGCGGCAGCCGGTCCAGCCGCGGCAGCCGCTCCAGCCGCGGCAGCCCCTCCATCCGCGGCATACGCGGCAGCCGCTCCAGCCGCTCCAACCGCGGCAGCCGCTCCAACCGCGGCAGGCGCTCCAGCCGCGGCAGCCGCTCCAGCCGTGGCAGCCGCTCCACTCGGTAGCGGCTTTCGCGGCTGCCGCGGCTGGAGCGTCTGCCGCGGCTGCCGCGGCTGGAGCGGCTGCCGCGGCTGGAGCGGCTGCGGCGGCTGGAGCGTCTAGAGCGTCTGCCGAACTGGAGGGGCTACCGCGTCTGGAGCGGCTGAGGCGGCTGGAGCGGATGCCGCGGCTGGAGCAGTGCAGTGAGTCCAGAGAGTCAACAGGCACCACTGAGGATGCAGTACAGTGAGTCCAGAGAGTGCACTGGCACCACAGGGGATGCACTGCAGTTACTCCAGAGAGTGCACTGGAACCACTGGGGATGCAGTTCAGTGAGTCCAGAGAGTGCAATGGCACCACAGGGGATTCAGATACATTCTCACTTCAGTGAGATCCCCAGTAGTGCCAGTGCACTCTCTGGACTCACTGCACTGCATCCCCATAGCTGACAGTTCCCTCTCTGGACTCAATGCACTGCATCACCTTTGGTGCCAGGGCACTCTCCGGACTCACTGCAGTGCATCCGGAGTGGTGCCAATGCACTCTCTGGACTCACTGCACTGCATCCCCAGTGGTGCCAGTGCACTCTCTGGACTCACTGTAGTGCATCCCCAGTGGTGCCAGTGCACTCTCTGGACTCACTGTAGTGCATCCCCCGTGGTGCCAGTGCACTCTCTGGACTCACTGTAGTGCATCCCCCGTGGTGCCAGTGCACTCTCTGGACTCACTGCACTGCGTCCCCAGTGGTGCCAGTGCACTCTCTGGACTCACTGCACTGCGTCTCCAGTGGTGCCAGTGCACTCTCTGGACTCACTGCACTGCATCCCCAGTGGTGCCAGTGCACTCTCTGAGCTCACTGCAGTGCATCCCCAGTGGTGCCAGTGCACTCTCTGGACTCACTGCACTGCATCCCCAGTGGTGCCAGTGCACTCTCTGCACTCACTGCACTGCATCCCCAGTGGTGCCAGTGTAGTCTCTGGACTCACAGCAGTGCATCCCCAGTGGTGCCAGTGCAACTACTGGACTCACTGCAGTGCATCCCCAGTGGAGCCAGTGCACTTTCTGGAGTCACTGCAGTGCATCCCCAGTTGTTCCATTGCACTCTCTGGACTCACTGCATTGGATCCCCAGTGGCGTCAGTGCACTCTCTGTACTCAGTGCAGTGCATCCCCAGTGGTGCCAGTGCACTCTCTGGACTGTGTGCACTGCATCCCCAATGGTGCCAGTGCACTCTATGTAGTCACTGCACTGCGTCCCCATTGCTGCCAGTGCACTCTCTGGACTCACTGCAGTGTATCCCAGTGGTGCCTCTGCACTCTCTGGACTCACTGCAGTGCATCCCCAGTGGTGCCAGTGCACTCTCTGTACTCACTGCAGTGCATTCCCAGTGGTGTCAGTGCACTCTCTGGACTCACTGCAGTGAATCTCCAGTAGTGCCAGTGCACTCTCTGGACTCACTGCACTGCATCCCCAGTGGTGCCAGTTCACTCTCTGGACTCACTGAACTGCATCCCCAGTGGTGCCAGTGCACTCTCTGGACTCACTGTACTGCTCGAGCCGCGGCAGCCGCTCCAGCCGCGTTAGCCCCTCCAGCCTCGGCAGCCGCTCCAGCCGCTCCAGCCGCGGCAGCCGCGGCAGCCGGTCCAGCCGCGGCAGCCGCTCCAGCCGCGGCAGCCCCTCCATCCGCGGCATACGCGGCAGCCGCTCCAGCCGCTCCAGCCGCGGCAGCCGCTCCAACCGCGGCAGGCGCTCCAGCCGCGGCATCCGCGGCAGGCGCTCCACCCGCGGCAGCCGCTCCAACCGCGGCAGGCGCTCCAGCCGCGGCAGCCGCTCCAGCCGTGGCAGCCGCTCCACTCGGTAGCGGCTTTCGCGGCTGCCGCGGCTGGAGCGTCTGCCGCGGCTGCCGCGGCTGGAGCGGCTGCCGCGGCTGGAGCGGCTGCGGCGGCTGGAGCGTCTAGAGCGTCTGCCGAACTGGAGGGGCTACCGCGTCTGGAGCGGCTGAGGCGGCTGGAGCGGATGCCGCGGCTGGAGCAGTGCAGT
Source organism: Anser brachyrhynchus (assembly GCF_964034855.1). Lineage (NCBI taxonomy): Eukaryota > Metazoa > Chordata > Aves > Anseriformes > Anatidae > Anser > Anser brachyrhynchus. The sequence continues at coordinate 102,131 of NW_027663571.1, read as the reverse complement.
GAGTCCAGAGAGTCAACAGGCACCACTGAGGATGCAGTACAGTGAGTCCAGAGAGTGCACTGGCACCACAGGGGATGCACTGCAGTTACTCCAGAGAGTGCACTGGAACCACTGGGGATGCAGTTCAGTGAGTCCAGAGAGTGCAATGGCACCACAGGGGATTCAGATACATTCTCACTTCAGTGAGATCCCCAGTAGTGCCAGTGCACTCTCTGGACTCACAGCAGTGCATCCCCAGTGGTGCCAGTGCACTCTCTGGACTCACTGCACTGCATCCCCAGTGGTGCCAGTGCACTCTCTGGACTCACTGCAGTGCATCCCCAGTGGTGCCAGTGCACTCTCTGGACTCACTGCAGTGCATCCCCACTGGTGCCAGTGCACTCTCTGGACTCACTGCACTGCATCCCCAGTGGTGCCAGTGCACTCTCTGGACTCACTGCAGTGCATCCCCAGTGGTGCCAGTGCACTCTCTGGACTCACTGCACTTCATCCCCAGTGGTGCCAGTGCACTCTCTGGACTCACTGCATTGAATCCCCAGTGGTGCCAGTGCACTCTCTGCACTCACTGCACTGCATCAACAGTTGTGCCTCTGCACTCTCTGGAGTCACTGCACTGCATCCCCAGTGGTGCCAGTGCACTCTCTGGACTCACTGTAGTGCATCCCCCGTGGTGCCATTGCACTCTCTGGACTCACTGCACTGCGTCCCCAGTGGTGCCAGTGCACTCTCTGGACTCACTGCACTGCATCCCCAGTGGTGCCAGTGCACTCTCTGGACTCACTGCACTGCATCCCCAGTGGTGCCAGTGCACTGTCTGGACTCACTGCAGTGTATCGCCATTGGAGCTGGTGCACTCTCTGGACTCACTAAACTGCATCCCCAGTGGTGCCATTGCTCTCTGTGGACACACTGCACTGCTTCCCCAGTGGTGCCAGTGCACTCTATGGACTCACTGCACTGCATCCCCAGTGGAGCCAGAGCACTCTCTGGACTCACTGCAGTGCATCCCCAGTGGTGACAGTGCACTCTCTGGACTCACTGTGCTGCATCCCCAGTGGTGCCAGTGCACTCTCTGGACTCACTGCATTGCATCCCCTGTGGTGCCATTGCACTCTCAGGACTCACTGCACTGCATCCCCAGTGGTGCCAGTGCACTCTCTGGTCTCACTGCACTGCATCCCCATTGCTGACAGTGCCCTCTCTGGACTCACTGCACTGCATTCCCAGTGGTGCCAGTGCACTCTCTGGACTCACAGTAGTGCATCCCCATTGGTGCCAGGGCACTCTCTGCAGACAATGCAGTGCATCCCCAAAGGTGACAGTGCCCTCTCTGGACTCACTGTACTGCTCTAGCCGCGGCAGCCGCTCCAGCCGCGTTAGCCCCTCCAGCCTCGGCAGCCGCTCCAGCCGCTCCAGCCGCGGCTTCCGCGGCAGCCGGTCCAGCCGCGGCAGCCGCTCCAGCCGCGGCAGCCCCTCCATCCGCGGCATACGCGGCAGCCGCTCCAGCCGCTCCAGCCGCGGCAGCCGCTCCAACCGCGGCAGGCGCTCCAGCCGCGGCAGCCGCTCCAGCCGTGGCAGCCGCTCCACTCGGTAGCGGCTTTCGCGGCTGCCGCGGCTGGAGCGTCTGCCGCGGCTGCCGCGGCTGGAGCGGCTGCCGCGGCTGGAGCGGCTGCGGCGGCTGGAGCGTCTAGAGCGTCTGCCGAACTTGAGGGGCTACCGCGTCTGGAGCGGCTGAGGCGGCTGGAGCGGATGCCGCGGCTGGAGCAGTGCAGTGAGTCCAGAGAGTCAACAGGCACCACTGAGGATGCAGTACAGTGAGTCCAGAGAGTGCACTGGCACCACAGGGGATGCACTGCAGTTACTCCAGAGAGTGCACTGGAACCACTGGGGATGCAGTTCAGTGTGTCCAGAGAGTGCAATGGCACCACAGGGGATTCAGATACATTCTCACTTCAGTGAGATCCCCAGTAGTGCCAGTGCACTCTCTGGACTCACTGCACTGCATCCCCATAGCTGACAGTTCCCTCTCTGGACTCAATGCACTGCATCACCATTGGTGCCAGGGCACTCTCCGGACTCACTGCAGTGCATCCGCAGTGGTGCCAATGCACTCTCTGGACTCCCTGCACTGCATCCCCAGTGGTGCCAGTGCACTCTCTGGACTCACTGTAGTGCATCCCCAGTGGTGCCAGTGCACTCTCTGGACTCACTGTAGAGCATCCCCCGTGGTGCCAGTGCACTCTCTGGACTCACTGCACTGCGTCCCCAGTGGTGCCAGTGCACTCTCTGGACTCACTGCAGTGCATCCCCAGTGGTGCCAGTGCACTCTCTGGACTCACTGCACTGCATCCCCAGTGGTGCCAGTGCACTCTCTGAGCTCACTGCACTGCATCCCCAGTGGTGCCAGTGCACTCCCTGGACTCACTGCACTGCATCAACAGTGGTGCCAGTGCACTCTCTGCACTCACTGCACTGCATCCCCAGTGGTGCCAGTGCACTCTCTGAACTCACAGCAGTGCATCCCCAGTGGTGCCAGTGCAACTACTGGACTCACTGCAGTGTAGCTCAGTGGTGCCAGTGCACTCTCTGGACTCACTGCAGTGCATCCCCAGTGGTGCCAGTGCGCTCTCTGGACTCACTTCAGTGCATCCCCAGTGGTGCCAGTGCACTTTCTGGAGTCACTGCAGTGCATCCCCAGTTGTTCCATTGCACTCTCTGGACTCACTGCATTGGATCCCCAGTGGCGTCAGTGCACTCTCTGGACTCAGTGCAGTGCATCCCCAGTGGTGCCAGTGCACTCTCTGGACTGTGTGCACTGCATCCCCAATGGTGCCAGTGCACTCTATGTAGTCACTGCACTGCGTCCCCATTGCTGCCAGTGCACTCTCTGGACTCACTGCAGTGTATCCCAGTGGTGCCTCTGCACTCTCTGGACTCACTGCAGTGCATCCCCAGTGGTGCCAGTGCACTCTCTGTACTCACTGCAGTGCATTCCCAGTGGTGTCAGTGCACTCTCTGGACTCACTGCAGTGAATCTCCAGTAGTGCCAGTGCACTCTCTGGACTCACTGCACTGCATCCCCAGTGGTGCCAGTTCACTCTCTGGACTCAATGAACTGCATCCCCAGTGGTGCCAGTGCACTCTCTGGACTCACTGTACTGCTCGAGCCGCGGCAGCCGCTCCAGCCGCGTTAGCCCCTCCAGCCTCGGCAGCCGCTCCAGCCGCTCCAGCCGCGGCATCCGCGGCAGCCGGTCCAGCCGCGGCAGCCGCTCCAGCCGCGGCAGCCCCTCCATCCGCGGCATACGCGGCAGCCGCTCCAGGCGCTCCAGCCGCGGCAGCCGCTCCAACCGCGGCAGGCGCTCCAGCCGCGGCATCCGCGGCAGCCGCTCCACCCGCGGCAGCCGCTCCAACCGCGGCAGGCGCTCCAGCCGCGGCAGCCGCTCCAGCCGTGGCAGCCGCTCCACTCGGTAGCGGCTTTCGCGGCTGCCGCGGCTGGAGCGTCTGCCGCGGCTGCCGCGGCTGGAGCGGCTGCCGCGGCTGGAGCGGCTGCGGCGGCTGGAGCGTCTAGAGCGTCTGCCGAACTGGAGGGGCTACCGCGTCTGGAGCGGCTGAGGCGGCTGGAGCGGATGCCGCGGCTGGAGCAGTGCAGTGAGTCCAGAGAGTCAACAGGCACCACTGAGGATGCAGTGCAGTGAGTCCAGAGAGTGCACTGGCACCACAGGGGATGCACTGCAGTTACTCCAGAGAGTGCACTGGAACCACTGGGGATGCAGTTCAGTGTGTCCAGACAGTGCAATGGCACCACAGGGGATTCAGATACATTCTCACTTCAGTGAGATCCCCAGTAGTGCCAGTGCACTCTCTGGACTCACAGCAGTGCATCCCCAGTGGTGCCAGTGCACTCTCTGGACTCACTGCACTGCATCCCCAGTGGTGCCAGTGCACTCTCTGGACTCACTGCACTGCATCCCCAGTGGTGCCAGTGCACTCTCTGGACTCACTGCAGTGCATCCCCAGTGGTGACAGTGCACTCTCTGGACTCACTGTGCTGCATCCCCAGTGGTGCCAGTGCACTCTCTGGACTCACTGCATTGAATCCCCAGTGGTGCCAGTGCACTCTCTGCACTCACTGCACTGCATCAACAGTGGTGCCTCTGCACTCTCTGGAGTCACTGCACTGCATCCCCAGTGGTGCCAGTGCACTCTCTGGAGTCACTGCACTGCATCCCCAGTGGTGCCAGTGCACTCTCTGGACTCACTGTAGTGCATCCCCCGTGGTGCCAGTGCACTCTCTGGACTCACTGCACTGCGTCCCCAGTGGTGCCAGTGCACTCTCTGCACTCACTGCACTGCATCAACAGTTGTGCCTCTGCACTCTCTGGAGTCACTGCACTGCATCCCCAGTGGTGCCAGTGCACTCTCTGGACTCACTGTAGTGCATCCCCCGTGGTGCCATTGCACTCTCTGGACTCACTGCACTGCGTCCCCAGTGGTGCCAGTGCACTCTCTGGACTCACTGCACTGCATCCCCAGTGGTGCCAGTGCACTCTCTGGATTCACTGCACTGCATCCCCAGTGGTGCCAGTGCACTGTCTGGACTCACTGCAGTGTATCGCCATTGGAGCTGGTGCACTCTCTGGACTCACTAAACTGCATCCCCAGTGGTGCCATTGCTCTCTGTGGACACACTGCACTGCTTCCCCAGTGGTGCCAGTGCACTCTATGGACTCACTGCACTGCATCCCCAGTGGAGCCAGAGCACTCTCTGGACTCACTGCAGTGCATCCCCAGTGGTGACAGTGCACTCTCTGGACTCACTGTGCTGCATCCCCAGTGGTGCCAGTGCACTCTCTGGACTCACTGCATTGCATCCCCTGTGGTGCCATTGCACTCTCAGGACTCACTGCACTGCATCCCCAGTGGTGCCAGTGCACTCTCTGGTCTCACTGCACTGCATCCCCATTGCTGACAGTGCCCTCTCTGGACTCACTGCACTGCATTCCCAGTAGTGCCAGTGCACTCTCTGGACTCACTGTAGTGCATCCCCATTGGTGCCAGGGCACTCTCTGCAGACAATGCAGTGCATCCCCAAAGGTGACAGTGCCCTCTCTGGACTCACTGTACTGCTCTAGCCGCGGCAGCCGCTCCAGCCGCGTTAGCCCCTCCAGCCTCGGCAGCCGCTCCAGCCGCGGCTTCCGCGGCAGCCGGTCCAGCCGCGGCAGCCGCTCCAGCCGCGGCAGCCCCTCCATCCGCGGCATACGCGGCAGCCGCTCCAGCCGCTCCAGCCGCGGCAGCCGCTCCAACCGCGGCAGGCGCTCCAGCCGCGGCAGCCGCTCCAGCCGTGGCAGCCGCTCCACTCGGTAGCGGCTTTCGCGGCTGCCGCGGCTGGAGCGTCTGCCGCGGCTGCCGCGGCTGGAGCGGCTGCCGCGGCTGGAGCGGCTGCGGCGGCTGGAGCGTCTAGAGCGTCTGCCGAACTTGAGGGGCTACCGCGTCTGGAGCGGCTGAGGCGGCTGGAGCGGATGCCGCGGCTGGAGCAGTGCAGTGAGTCCAGAGAGTCAACAGGCACCACTGAGGATGCAGTACAGTGAGTCCAGAGAGTGCACTGGCACCACAGGGGATGCACTGCAGTTACTCCAGAGAGTGCACTGGAACCACTGGGGATGCAGTTCAGTGTGTCCAGAGAGTGCAATGGCACCACAGGGGATTCAGATACATTCTCACTTCAGTGAGATCCCCAGTAGTGCCAGTGCACTCTCTGGACTCACTGCACTGCATCCCCATTGGGGCCAGTGTACTCTCTGGACTCACTGCATTGGATCCCCAGTGGCGTCAGTGCACTCTCTGGACTCACTGCAGTGCATCCCCAGTGGTGCCAGTGCACTCTCTGGACTGTGTGCACTGCATCCCCAATGGTGCCAGTGCACTCTATGTAGTCACTGCACTGCGTCCCCATTGCTGCCAGTGCACTCTCTGGACTCACTGCAGTGTATCCCAGTGGTGCCTCTGCACTCTCTGGACTCACTGCAGTGCATCCCCAGTGCTGACAGTGCACTCTCTGTACTCACTGCAGTGCATTCCCAGTGGTGTCAGTGCACTCTCTGGACTCACTGCAGTGAATCTCCCTTGGTGCCAGTGCACTCTCTGGACTCACTGCACTGCATTCCCAGTGGTGCCAGTGCACTCTCTGGATTCACTGCAGTGCATCCCCAGTGGTTCCAGTGCACTCTCTGTACTCACTGCACTGGATCACCTGTGGTGCCTGTGAAGTTTCTGGACTCACTGCAGTGCAACCCCAGTGGTGCCAATGTAATCTCTGGACTCAAGGCACAGTAACCCCAGTGGTGCCAGTGCAATCTAAGGACTCACAGCAGTGCAGCTAAAATTGGTGCCAGTGCACTCTCTGGACTCACTGCACTGCATCCCCATTTGTGCCAGTGCACTCTCTGGACTCACTGCACTACATCCTCTTTGGTGCCAGTGCACTCTCTGGACTCACTGCAGTGCATCCACTGTGGTGCCAGTGCACTCTCAGGACTCACTGCACTGCATCCCCAGTGGTGCCAGTGCACTCTCTGGACTCATTGAAGTGCATCCCCAGTGGAGCCATTGCTCTCTGTGGACACACTGCACTGCTTCCCCAGTGGTGCCACTGCACTCTATGGACTCACTGCACTGCATCCCCAGTGGAGCCAGAGCACTCTCTGGACTCACTGCAGTGCATCCCCAGTGGTGACAGTGCACTCTCTGGACTCACTGTGCTGCATCCCCAATGGTGCCAGTGCACTCTCTGGACTCACTGCATTGCATCCCCTGTGGTGCCATTGCACTCTCAGGACTCACTGCACTGCATCCCCAGTGGTGCCAGTGCACTCTCTGGTCTCACTGCACTGCATCCCCATTGCTGACAGTGCCCTCTCTGGACTCACTGCACTGCATTCCCAGTGGTGCCAGTGCACTCTCTGGACTCACTGTAGTGCATCCCCAGTGGTGCCAGGGCACTCTCTCCAGACAATGCAGTGCATCCCCAAAGGTGACAGTGCACTCTCTGGACTCACTGTACTGCTCGAGCCGCGGCAGCCGCTCCAGCCGCGTTAGCCCCTCCAGCCTCGGCAGCCGCTCCAGCCGCTCCAGCCGCGGCAGCCGCGGCAGCCGGTCCAGCCGCGGCAGCCGCTCCAGCCGCGGCAGCCCCTCCATCCGCGGCATACGCGGCAGCCGCTCCAGCCGCTCCAACCGCGGCAGCCGCTCCAACCGCGGCAGGCGCTCCAGCCGCGGCAGCCGCTCCAGCCGTGGCAGCCGCTCCACTCGGTAGCGGCTTTCGCGGCTGCCGCGGCTGGAGCGTCTGCCGCGGCTGCCGCGGCTGGAGCGGCTGCCGCGGCTGGAGCGGCTGCGGCGGCTGGAGCGTCTAGAGCGTCTGCCGAACTGGAGGGGCTACCGCGTCTGGAGCGGCTGAGGCGGCTGGAGCGGATGCCGCGGCTGGAGCAGTGCAGTGAGTCCAGAGAGTCAACAGGCACCACTGAGGATGCAGTACAGTGAGTCCAGAGAGTGCACTGGCACCACAGGGGATGCACTGCAGTTACTCCAGAGAGTGCACTGGAACCACTGGGGATGCAGTTCAGTGAGTCCAGAGAGTGCAATGGCACCACAGGGGATTCAGATACATTCTCACTTCAGTGAGATCCCCAGTAGTGCCAGTGCACTCTCTGGACTCACTGCACTGCATCCCCATAGCTGACAGTTCCCTCTCTGGACTCAATGCACTGCATCACCTTTGGTGCCAGGGCACTCTCCGGACTCACTGCAGTGCATCCGGAGTGGTGCCAATGCACTCTCTGGACTCACTGCACTGCATCCCCAGTGGTGCCAGTGCACTCTCTGGACTCACTGTAGTGCATCCCCAGTGGTGCCAGTGCACTCTCTGGACTCACTGTAGTGCATCCCCCGTGGTGCCAGTGCACTCTCTGGACTCACTGTAGTGCATCCCCCGTGGTGCCAGTGCACTCTCTGGACTCACTGCACTGCGTCCCCAGTGGTGCCAGTGCACTCTCTGGACTCACTGCACTGCGTCTCCAGTGGTGCCAGTGCACTCTCTGGACTCACTGCACTGCATCCCCAGTGGTGCCAGTGCACTCTCTGAGCTCACTGCAGTGCATCCCCATTGGTGCCAGTGCACTCTCTGGACTCACTGCACTGCATCCCCAGTGGTGCCAGTGCACTCTCTGCACTCACTGCACTGCATCCCCAGTGGTGCCAGTGTAGTCTCTGGACTCACAGCAGTGCATCCCCAGTGGTGCCAGTGCAACTACTGGACTCACTGCAGTGCATCCCCAGTGGAGCCAGTGCACTTTCTGGAGTCACTGCAGTGCATCCCCAGTTGTTCCATTGCACTCTCTGGACTCACTGCATTGGATCCCCAGTGGCGTCAGTGCACTCTCTGGACTCAGTGCAGTGCATCCCCAGTGGTGCCAGTGCACTCTCTGGACTGTGTGCACTGCATCCCCAATGGTGCCAGTGCACTCTATGTAGTCACTGCACTGCGTCCCCATTGCTGCCAGTGCACTCTCTGGACTCACTGCAGTGTATCCCAGTGGTGCCTCTGCACTCTCTGGACTCACTGCAGTGCATCCCCAGTGGTGCCAGTGCACTCTCTGTACTCACTGCAGTGCATTCCCAGTGGTGTCAGTGCACTCTCTGGACTCACTGCAGTGAATCTCCAGTAGTGCCAGTGCACTCTCTGGACTCACTGCACTGCATCCCCAGTGGTGCCAGTTCACTCTCTGGACTCACTGAACTGCATCCCCAGTGGTGCCAGTGCACTCTCTGGACTCACTGTACTGCTCGAGCCGCGGCAGCCGCTCCAGCCGCGTTAGCCCCTCCAGCCTCGGCAGCCGCTCCAGCCGCTCCAGCCGCGGCAGCCGCGGCAGCCGGTCCAGCCGCGGCAGCCGCTCCAGCCGCGGCAGCCCCTCCATCCGCGGCATACGCGGCAGCCGCTCCAGCCGCTCCAGCCGCGGCAGCCGCTCCAACCGCGGCAGGCGCTCCAGCCGCGGCATCCGCGGCAGGCGCTCCACCCGCGGCAGCCGCTCCAACCGCGGCAGGCGCTCCAGCCGCGGCAGCCGCTCCAGCCGTGGCAGCCGCTCCACTCGGTAGCGGCTTTCGCGGCTGCCGCGGCTGGAGCGTCTGCCGCGGCTGCCGCGGCTGGAGCGGCTGCCGCGGCTGGAGCGGCTGCGGCGGCTGGAGCGTCTAGAGCGTCTGCCGAACTGGAGGGGCTACCGCGTCTGGAGCGGCTGAGGCGGCTGGAGCGGATGCCGCGGCTGGAGCAGTGCAGTGAGTCCAGAGAGTCAACAGGCACCACTGAGGATGCAGTACAGTGAGTCCAGAGAGTGCACTGGCACCACAGGGGATGCACTGCAGTTACTCCAGAGAGTGCACTGGAACCACTGGGGATGCAGTTCAGTGAGTCCAGAGAGTGCAATGGCACCACAGGGGATTCAGATACATTCTCACTTCAGTGAGATCCCCAGTAGTGCCAGTGCACTCTCTGGACTCACTGCAGTGCATCCCCAGTGGTGCCAGTGCACTCTCTGGACTCACTGCACTGCATCCCCAGTGGTGCCAGTGCACTCTCTGGACTCACTGCAGTGCATCCCCAGTGGTGCCAGTGCACTCTCTGGACTCACTGCAGTGCATCCCCACTGGTGCCAGTGCACTCTCTGGACTCACTGCACTGCATCCCCAGTGGTGCCAGTGCACTCTCTGGACTCACTGCAGTGCATCCCCAGTGGTGCCAGTGCACTCTCTGGACTCACTGCACTTCATCCCCAGTGGTGCCAGTGCACTCTCTGGACTCACTGCATTGAATCCCCAGTGGTGCCAGTGCACTCTCTGCACTCACTGCACTGCATCAACAGTTGTGCCTCTGCACTCTCTGGAGTCACTGCACTGCATCCCCAGTGGTGCCAGTGCACTCTCTGGACTCACTGTAGTGCATCCCCCGTGGTGCCATTGCTCTCTGTGGACACACTGCACTGCTTCCCCAGTGGTGCCAGTGCACTCTATGGACTCACTGCACTGCATCCCCAGTGGAGCCAGAGCACTCTCTGGACTCACTGCAGTGCATCCCCAGTGGTGACAGTGCACTCTCTGGACTCACTGTGCTGCATCCCCAGTGGTGCCAGTGCACTCTCTGGACTCACTGCATTGCATCCCCTGTGGTGCCATTGCACTCTCAGGACTCACTGCACTGCATCCCCAGTGGTGCCAGTGCACTCTCTGGTCTCACTGCACTGCATCCCCATTGCTGACAGTGCCCTCTCTGGACTCACTGCACTGCATTCCCAGTGGTGCCAGTGCACTCTCTGGACTCACTGTAGTGCATCCCCATTGGTGCCAGGGCACTCTCTGCAGACAATGCAGTGCATCCCCAAAGGTGACAGTGCCCTCTCTGGACTCACTGTACTGCTCTAGCCGCGGCAGCCGCTCCAGCCGCGTTAGCCCCTCCAGCCTCGGCAGCCGCTCCAGCCGCTCCAGCCGCGGCTTCCGCGGCAGCCGGTCCAGCCGCGGCAGCCGCTCCAGCCGCGGCAGCCCCTCCATCCGCGGCATACGCGGCAGCCGCTCCAGCCGCTCCAGCCGCGGCAGCCGCTCCAACCGCGGCAGGCGCTCCAGCCGCGGCAGCCGCTCCAGCCGTGGCAGCCGCTCCACTCGGTAGCGGCTTTCGCGGCTGCCGCGGCTGGAGCGTCTGCCGCGGCTGCCGCGGCTGGAGCGGCTGCCGCGGCTGGAGCGGCTGCGGCGGCTGGAGCGTCTAGAGCGTCTGCCGAACTTGAGGGGCTACCGCGTCTGGAGCGGCTGAGGCGGCTGGAGCGGATGCCGCGGCTGGAGCAGTGCAGTGAGTCCAGAGAGTCAACAGGCACCACTGAGGATGCAGTACAGTGAGTCCAGAGAGTGCACTGGCACCACAGGGGATGCACTGCAGTTACTCCAGAGAGTGCACTGGAACCACTGGGGATGCAGTTCAGTGTGTCCAGAGAGTGCAATGGCACCACAGGGGATTCAGATACATTCTCACTTCAGTGAGATCCCCAGTAGTGCCAGTGCACTCTCTGGACTCACTGCACTGCATCCCCATAGCTGACAGTTCCCTCTCTGGACTCAATGCACTGCATCACCATTGGTGCCAGGGCACTCTCCGGACTCACTGCAGTGCATCCGCAGTGGTGCCAATGCACTCTCTGGACTCCCTGCACTGCATCCCCAGTGGTGCCAGTGCACTCTCTGGACTCACTGTAGTGCATCCCCAGTGGTGCCAGTGCACTCTCTGGACTCACTGTAGTGCATCCCCCGTGGTGCCAGTGCACTCTCTGGACTCACTGCACTGCGTCCCCAGTGGTGCCAGTGCACTCTCTGGACTCACTGCACTGCGTCCCCAGTGGTGCCAGTGCACTCTCTGGACTCACTGCACTGCATCCCCAGTGGTGCCAGTGCACTCTCTGAGCTCACTGCAGTGCATCCCCAGTGGTGCCAGTGCACTCCCTGGACTCACTGCACTGCATCAACAGTGGTGCCAGTGCACTCTCTGCACTCACTGCACTGCATCCCCAGTGGTGCCAGTGCACTCTCTGAACTCACAGCATTGCATCCCCAGTGGTGCCAGTGCAACTACTGGACTCACTGCAGTGTAGCTCAGTGGTGCCAGTGCACTCTCTGGACTCACTGCAGTGCATCCCCAGTGGTGCCAGTGCGCTCTCTGGACTCACTTCAGTGCATACCCAGTGGTGCCAGTGCACTTTCTGGAGTCACTGCAGTGCATCCCCAGTTGTTCCATTGCACTCTCTGGACTCACTGCATTGGATCCCCAGTGGCGTCAGTGCACTCTCTGGACTCAGTGCAGTGCATCCCCAGTGGTGCCAGTGCACTCTCTGGACTGTGTGCACTGCATCCCCAATGGTGCCAGTGCACTCTATGTAGTCACTGCACTGCGTCCCCATTGCTGCCAGTGCACTCTCTGGACTCACTGCAGTGTATCCCAGTGGTGCCTCTGCACTCTCTGGACTCACTGCAGTGCATCCCCAGTGGTGCCAGTGCACTCTCTGTACTCACTGCAGTGCATTCCCAGTGGTGTCAGTGCACTCTCTGGACTCACTGCAGTGAATCTCCAGTAGTGCCAGTGCACTCTCTGGACTCACTGCACTGCATCCCCAGTGGTGCCAGTTCACTCTCTGGACTCAATGAACTGCATCCCCAGTGGTGCCAGTGCACTCTCTGGACTCACTGTACTGCTCGAGCCGCGGCAGCCGCTCCAGCCGCGTTAGCCCCTCCAGCCTCGGCAGCCGCTCCAGCCGCTCCAGCCGCGGCATCCGCGGCAGCCGGTCCAGCCGCGGCAGCCGCTCCAGCCGCGGCAGCCCCTCCATCCGCGGCATACGCGGCAGCCGCTCCAGGCGCTCCAGCCGCGGCAGCCGCTCCAACCGCGGCAGGCGCTCCAGCCGCGGCATCCGCGGCAGCCGCTCCACCCGCGGCAGCCGCTCCAACCGCGGCAGGCGCTCCAGCCGCGGCAGCCGCTCCAGCCGTGGCAGCCGCTCCACTCGGTAGCGGCTTTCGCGGCTGCCGCGGCTGGAGCGTCTGCCGCGGCTGCCGCGGCTGGAGCGGCTGCCGCGGCTGGAGCGGCTGCGGCGGCTGGAGCGTCTAGAGCGTCTGCCGAACTGGAGGGGCTACCGCGTCTGGAGCGGCTGAGGCGGCTGGAGCGGATGCCGCGGCTGGAGCAGTGCAGTGAGTCCAGAGAGTCAACAGGCACCACTGAGGATGCAGTGCAGTGAGTCCAGAGAGTGCACTGGCACCACAGGGGATGCACTGCAGTTACTCCAGAGAGTGCACTGGAACCACTGGGGATGCAGTTCAGTGTGTCCAGAGAGTGCAATGGCACCACAGGAGATTCAGATACATTCTCACTTCAGTGAGATCCCCAGTAGTGCCAGTGCACTCTCTGGACTCACAGCAGTGCATCCCCAGTGGTGCCAGTGCACTCTCTGGACTCACTGCACTGCATCCCCAGTGGTGCCAGTGCACTCTCTGGACTCACTGCACTGCATCCCCAGTGGTGCCAGTGCACTCTCTGGACTCACTGCAGTGCATCCCCAGTGGTGACAGTGCACTCTCTGGACTCACTGTGCTGCATCCCCAGTGGTGCCAGTGCACTCTCTGGACTCACTGCATTGAATCCCCAGTGGTGCCAGTGCACTCTCTGCACTCACTGCACTGCATCAACAGTGGTGCCTCTGCACTCTCTGGAGTCACTGCACTGCATCCCCAGTGGTGCCAGTGCACTCTCTGGAGTCACTGCACTGCATCCCCAGTGGTGCCAGTGCACTCTCTGGACTCACTGTAGTGCATCCCCCGTGGTGCCAGTGCACTCTCTGGACTCACTGCACTGCGTCCCCAGTGGTGCCAGTGCACTCTCTGCACTCACTGCACTGCATCAACAGTTGTGCCTCTGCACTCTCTGGAGTCACTGCACTGCATCCCCAGTGGTGCCAGTGCACTCTCTGGACTCACTGTAGTGCATCCCCCGTGGTGCCATTGCACTCTCTGGACTCACTGCACTGCGTCCCCAGTGGTGCCAGTGCACTCTCTGGACTCACTGCACTGCATCCCCAGTGGTGCCAGTGCACTCTCTGGACTCACTGCACTGCATCCCCAGTGGTGCCAGTGCACTGTCTGGACTCACTGCAGTGTATCGCCATTGGAGCTGGTGCACTCTCTGGACTCACTAAACTGCATCCCCAGTGGTGCCATTGCTCTCTGTGGACACACTGCACTGCTTCCCCAGTGGTGCCAGTGCACTCTATGGACTCACTGCACTGCATCCCCAGTGGAGCCAGAGCACTCTCTGGACTCACTGCAGTGCATCCCCAGTGGTGACAGTGCACTCTCTGGACTCACTGTGCTGCATCCCCAGTGGTGCCAGTGCACTCTCTGGACTCACTGCATTGCATCCCCTGTGGTGCCATTGCACTCTCAGGACTCACTGCACTGCATCCCCAGTGGTGCCAGTGCACTCTCTGGTCTCACTGCACTGCATCCCCATTGCTGACAGTGCCCTCTCTGGACTCACTGCACTGCATTCCCAGTGGTGCCAGTGCACTCTCTGGACTCACTGTAGTGCATCCCCATTGGTGCCAGGGCACTCTCTGCAGATAATGCAGTGCATCCCCAAAGGTGACAGTGCCCTCTCTGGACTCACTGTACTGCTCTAGCCGCGGCAGCCGCTCCAGCCGCGTTAGCCCCTCCAGCCTCGGCAGCCGCTCCAGCCGCTCCAGCCGCGGCTTCCGCGGCAGCCGGTCCAGCCGCGGCAGCCGCTCCAGCCGCGGCAGCCCCTCCATCCGCGGCATACGCGGCAGCCGCTCCAGCCGCTCCAGCCGCGGCAGCCGCTCCAACCGCGGCAGGCGCTCCAGCCGCGGCAGCCGCTCCAGCCGTGGCAGCCGCTCCACTCGGTAGCGGCTTTCGCGGCTGCCGCGGCTGGAGCGTCTGCCGCGGCTGCCGCGGCTGGAGCGGCTGCCGCGACTGGAGCGGCTGCGGCGGCTGGAGCGTCTAGAGCGTCTGCCGAACTTGAGGGGCTACCGCGTCTGGAGCGGCTGAGGCGGCTGGAGCGGATGCCGCGGCTGGAGCAGTGCAGTGAGTCCAGAGAGTCAACAGGCACCACTGAGGATGCAGTACAGTGAGTCCAGAGAGTGCACTGGCACCACAGGGGATGCACTGCAGTTACTCCAGAGAGTGCACTGGAACCACTGGGGATGCAGTTCAGTGTGTCCAGAGAGTGCAATGGCACCACAGGGGATTCAGATACATTCTCACTTCAGTGAGATCCCCAGTAGTGCCAGTGCACTCTCTGGACTCACTGCACTGCATCCCCATAGCTGACAGTTCCCTCTCTGGACTCAATGCACTGCATCACCATTGGTGCCAGGGCACTCTCCGGACTCACTGCAGTGCATCCCCAGTGGTGCCAATGCACTCTCTGGACTCCCTGCACTGCATCCCCAGTGGTGCCAGTGCACTCTCTGGACTCACTGTAGTGCATCCCCAGTGGTGCCAGTGCACTCTCTGGACTCACTGTAGTGCATCCCCCGTGGTGCCAGTGCACTCTCTGGACTCACTGCACTGCGTCCCCAGTGGTGCCAGTGCACTCTCTGGACTCACTGCACTGCGTCCCCAGTGGTGCCAGTGCACTCTCTGGACTCACTGCACTGCATCCCCAGTGGTGCCAGTGCACTCTCTGAGCTCACTGCAGTGCATCCCCAGTGGTGCCAGTGCACTCCCTGGACTCACTGCACTGCATCAACAGTGGTGCCAGTGCACTCTCTGCACTCACTGCACTGCATCCCCAGTGGTGCCAGTGCACTCTCTGAACTCACAGCAGTGCATCCCCAGTGGTGCCAGTGCAACTACTGGACTCACTGCAGTGTAGCTCAGTGGTGCCAGTGCACTCTCTGGACTCACTGCAGTGCATCCCCAGTGGTGCCAGTGCGCTCTCTGGACTCACTTCAGTGCATCCCCAGTGGTGCCAGTGCACTTTCTGGAGTCACTGCAGTGCATCCCCAGTTGTTCCATTGCACTCTCTGGACTCACTGCATTGGATCCCCAGTGGCGTCAGTGCACTCTCTGGACTCAGTGCAGTGCATCCCCAGTGGTGCCAGTGCACTCTCTGGACTGTGTGCACTGCATCCCCAATGGTGCCAGTGCACTCTATGTAGTCACTGCACTGCGTCCCCATTGCTGCCAGTGCACTCTCTGGACTCACTGCAGTGTATCCCAGTGGTGCCTCTGCACTCTCTGGACTCACTGCAGTGCATCCCCAGTGGTGCCAGTGCACTCTCTGTACTCACTGCAGTGCATTCCCAGTGGTGTCAGTGCACTCTCTGGACTCACTGCAGTGAATCTCCAGTAGTGCCAGTGCACTCTCTGGACTCACTGCACTGCATCCCCAGTGGTGCCAGTTCACTCTCTGGACTCAATGAACTGCATCCCCAGTGGTGCCAGTGCACTCTCTGGACTCACTGTACTGCTCGAGCCGCGGCAGCCGCTCCAGCCGCGTTAGCCCCTCCAGCCTCGGCAGCCGCTCCAGCCGCTCCAGCCGCGGCATCCGCGGCAGCCGGTCCAGCCGCGGCAGCCGCTCCAGCCGCGGCAGCCCCTCCATCCGCGGCATACGCGGCAGCCGCTCCAGGCGCTCCAGCCGCGGCAGCCGCTCCAACCGCGGCAGGCGCTCCAGCCGCGGCATCCGCGGCAGCCGCTCCACCCGCGGCAGCCGCTCCAACCGCGGCAGGCGCTCCAGCCGCGGCAGCCGCTCCAGCCGTGGCAGCCGCTCCACTCGGTAGCGGCTTTCGCGGCTGCCGCGGCTGGAGCGTCTGCCGCGGCTGCCGCGGCTGGAGCGGCTGCCGCGGCTGGAGCGGCTGCGGCGGCTGGAGCGTCTAGAGCGTCTGCCGAACTGGAGGGGCTACCGCGTCTGGAGCGGCTGAGGCGGCTGGAGCGGATGCCGCGGCTGGAGCAGTGCAGTGAGTCCAGAGAGTCAACAGGCACCACTGAGGATGCAGTGCAGTGAGTCCAGAGAGTGCACTGGCACCACAGGGGATGCACTGCAGTTACTCCAGAGAGTGCACTGGAACCACTGGGGATGCAGTTCAGTGTGTCCAGACAGTGCAATGGCACCACAGGGGATTCAGATACATTCTCACTTCAGTGAGATCCCCAGTAGTGCCAGTGCACTCTCTGGACTCACAGCAGTGCATCCCCAGTGGTGCCAGTGCACTCTCTGGACTCACTGCACTGCATCCCCAGTGGTGCCAGTGCACTCTCTGGACTCACTGCACTGCATCCCCAGTGGTGCCAGTGCAATCTCTGGACTCACTGCAGTGCATCCCCAGTGGTGACAGTGCACTCTCTGGACTCACTGTGCTGCATCTCCAGTGGTGCCAGTGCACTCTCTGGACTCACTGCATTGAATCCCCAGTGGTGCCAGTGCACTCTCTGCACTCACTGCACTGCATCAACAGTGGTGCCTCTGCACTCTCTGGAGTCACTGCACTGCATCCCCAGTGGTGCCAGTGCACTCTCTGGAGTCACTGCACTGCATCCCCAGTGGTGCCAGTGCACTCTCTGGACTCACTGTAGTGCATCCCCCGTGGTGCCAGTGCACTCTCTGGACTCACTGCACTGCGTCCCCAGTGGTGCCAGTGCACTCTCTGGACTCACTGCACTGCATCCCCAGTGGTGCCAGTGCACTCTCTGGACTCACTGCACTGCATCCCCAGTGGTGCCAGTGCACTCTCTGAGCTCACTGCAGTGCATCCCCAGTGGTGCCAGTGCACTCTCTGGACTCACTGCACTGCATCCCCAGTGGTGCCAGTGCACTCCCTGGACTCACTGCACTGCATCAACCGTGGTGCCAGTGCACTCTCTGCACTCACTGCACTGCATCCCCAGTGGTGCCAGTGTAGTCTCTGGACTCACAGCAGTGCATCCCCAGTGGTGCCAGTGCAATTACTGGACTCACTGCAGTGTAGCTCAGTGGTGCCAGTGCACTCTCTGGACTCACTGCACTGCATCCCCAGTGGTGCCAGTGCACTCTCTGGACTCACTGCACTGCATCCCCAGTGGTGCCAGTGCACTGTCTGGACTCACTGCAGTGTATCGCCATTGGAGCCGGTGCACTCTCTGGACTCACTGCACTGCATCCCCAGTGGTGCCAGAGAACTCTCTGGTCTCACTGCAGTGCATCCCCAGTGGTGCCAGTGCACTCTCTGGACTCACTGCATCCCCAGTGGTGCCAGGGCACTCTCTGGACTCACAGCACTGCATCCCCATTGGTGCCAGTGCACTCTCTGGACTCACTGCACTAAAACCCCAGTTGTGCCAGTGCAGTCTCTGGACTCACTGCAGTGCATCCCCAGTGGTGCCAGTGCACTCTCTGGACTCACTGCACTTCATCCCCAGTGGTGCCAGTGCACTCTCTGGACTCACTGCATTGAATCCCCAGTGGTGCCAGTGCACTCTCTGCACTCACTGCACTGCATCAACAGTGGTGCCTCTGCACTCTCTGGAGTCACTGCACTGCATCCCCAGTGGTGCCAGTGCACTCTCTGGACTCACTGTAGTGCATCCCCCGTGGTGCCATTGCACTCTCTGGACTCACTGCACTGCGTCCCCAGTGGTGCCAGTGCACTCTCTGGACTCACTGCACTGCATCCCCAGTGGTGCCAGTGCACTCTCTGGACTCACTGCACTGCATCCCCAGTGGTGCCAGTGCACTGTCTGGACTCACTGCAGTGTATCGCCATTGGAGCTGGTGCACTCTCTGGACTCACTAAACTGCATCCCCAGTGGTGCCATTGCTCTCTGTGGACACACTGCACTGCATCCCCAGTGGAGCCAGAGCACTCTCTGGACTCACTGCAGTGCATCCCCAGTGGTGCCAGTGCACTCTCTGGACTCACTGTGCTGCATCCCCAGTGGTGCCAGTGCACTCTCTGGACTCACTGCATTGCATCCCCTGTGGTGCCATTGCACTCTCAGGACTCACTGCACTGCATCCCCAGTGGTGCCAGTGCACTCTCTGGTCTCACTGCACTGCATCCCCATTGCTGACAGTGCCCTCTCTGGACTCACTGCAGTGCATTCCCAGTGGTGTCAGTGCACTCTCTGGACTCACTGCAGTGAATCTCCAGTAGTGCCAGTGCACTCTCTGGACTCACTGCACTGCATCCCCAGTGGTGCCAGTTCACTCTCTGGACTCAATGAACTGCATCCCCAGTGGTGCCAGTGCACTCTCTGGACTCACTGTACTGCTCGAGCCGCGGCAGCCGCTCCAGCCGCGTTAGCCCCTCCAGCCTCGGCAGCCGCTCCAGCCGCTCCAGCCGCGGCATCCGCGGCAGCCGGTCCAGCCGCGGCAGCCGCTCCAGCCGCGGCAGCCCCTCCATCCGCGGCATACGCGGCAGCCGCTCCAGGCGCTCCAGCCGCGGCAGCCGCTCCAACCGCGGCAGGCGCTCCAGCCGCGGCATCCGCGGCAGCCGCTCCACCCGCGGCAGCCGCTCCAACCGCGGCAGGCGCTCCAGCCGCGGCAGCCGCTCCAGCCGTGGCAGCCGCTCCACTCGGTAGCGGCTTTCGCGGCTGCCGCGGCTGGAGCGTCTGCCGCGGCTGCCGCGGCTGGAGCGGCTGCCGCGGCTGGAGCGGCTGCGGCGGCTGGAGCGTCTAGAGCGTCTGCCGAACTGGAGGGGCTACCGCGTCTGGAGCGGCTGAGGCGGCTGGAGCGGATGCCGCGGCTGGAGCAGTGCAGTGAGTCCAGAGAGTCAACAGGCACCACTGAGGATGCAGTGCAGTGAGTCCAGAGAGTGCACTGGCACCACAGGGGATGCACTGCAGTTACTCCAGAGAGTGCACTGGAACCACTGGGGATGCAGTTCAGTGTGTCCAGACAGTGCAATGGCACCACAGGGGATTCAGATACATTCTCACTTCAGTGAGATCCCCAGTAGTGCCAGTGCACTCTCTGGACTCACAGCAGTGCATCCCCAGTGGTGCCAGTGCACTCTCTGGACTCACTGCACTGCATCCCCAGTGGTGCCAGTGCACTCTCTGGACTCACTGCACTGCATCCCCAGTGGTGCCAGTGCACTCTCTGGACTCACTGCAGTGCATCCCCAGTGGTGACAGTGCACTCTCTGGACTCACTGTGCTGCATCCCCAGTGGTGCCAGTGCACTCTCTGGACTCACTGCATTGAATCCCCAGTGGTGCCAGTGCACTCTCTGCACTCACTGCACTGCATCAACAGTGGTGCCTCTGCACTCTCTGGAGTCACTGCACTGCATCCCCAGTGGTGCCAGTGCACTCTCTGGAGTCACTGCACTGCATCCCCAGTGGTGCCAGTGCACTCTCTGGACTCACTGTAGTGCATCCCCCGTGGTGCCAGTGCACTCTCTGGACTCACTGCACTGCGTCCCCAGTGGTGCCAGTGCACTCTCTGCACTCACTGCACTGCATCAACAGTTGTGCCTCTGCACTCTCTGGAGTCACTGCACTGCATCCCCAGTGGTGCCAGTGCACTCTCTGGACTCACTGTAGTGCATCCCCCGTGGTGCCATTGCACTCTCTGGACTCACTGCACTGCGTCCCCAGTGGTGCCAGTGCACTCTCTGGACTCACTGCACTGCATCCCCAGTGGTGCCAGTGCACTCTCTGGACTCACTGCACTGCATCCCCAGTGGTGCCAGTGCACTGTCTGGACTCACTGCAGTGTATCGCCATTGGAGCTGGTGCACTCTCTGGACTCACTAAACTGCATCCCCAGTGGTGCCATTGCTCTCTGTGGACACACTGCACTGCTTCCCCAGTGGTGCCAGTGCACTCTATGGACTCACTGCACTGCATCCCCAGTGGAGCCAGAGCACTCTCTGGACTCACTGCAGTGCATCCCCAGTGGTGACAGTGCACTCTCTGGACTCACTGTGCTGCATCCCCAGTGGTGCCAGTGCACTCTCTGGACTCACTGCATTGCATCCCCTGTGGTGCCATTGCACTCTCAGGACTCACTGCACTGCATCCCCAGTGGTGCCAGTGCACTCTCTGGTCTCACTGCACTGCATCCCCATTGCTGACAGTGCCCTCTCTGGACTCACTGCACTGCATTCCCAGTGGTGCCAGTGCACTCTCTGGACTCACTGTAGTGCATCCCCATTGGTGCCAGGGCACTCTCTGCAGACAATGCAGTGCATCCCCAAAGGTGACAGTGCCCTCTCTGGACTCACTGTACTGCTCTAGCCGCGGCAGCCGCTCCAGCCGCGTTAGCCCCTCCAGCCTCGGCAGCCGCTCCAGCCGCGGCTTCCGCGGCAGCCGGTCCAGCCGCGGCAGCCGCTCCAGCCGCGGCAGCCCCTCCATCCGCGGCATACGCGGCAGCCGCTCCAGCCGCTCCAGCCGCGGCAGCCGCTCCAACCGCGGCAGGCGCTCCAGCCGCGGCAGCCGCTCCAGCCGTGGCAGCCGCTCCACTCGGTAGCGGCTTTCGCGGCTGCCGCGGCTGGAGCGTCTGCCGCGGCTGCCGCGGCTGGAGCGGCTGCCGCGGCTGGAGCGGCTGCGGCGGCTGGAGCGTCTAGAGCGTCTGCCGAACTTGAGGGGCTACCGCGTCTGGAGCGGCTGAGGCGGCTGGAGCGGATGCCGCGGCTGGAGCAGTGCAGTGAGTCCAGAGAGTCAACAGGCACCACTGAGGATGCAGTACAGTGAGTCCAGAGAGTGCACTGGCACCACAGGGGATGCACTGCAGTTACTCCAGAGAGTGCACTGGAACCACTGGGGATGCAGTTCAGTGTGTCCAGAGAGTGCAATGGCACCACAGGGGATTCAGATACATTCTCACTTCAGTGAGATCCCCAGTAGTGCCAGTGCACTCTCTGGACTCACTGCACTGCATCCCCATTGGGGCCAGTGTACTCTCTGGACTCACTGCATTGGATCCCCAGTGGCGTCAGTGCACTCTCTGGACTCACTGCAGTGCATCCCCAGTGGTGCCAGTGCACTCTCTGGACTGTGTGCACTGCATCCCCAATGGTGCCAGTGCACTCTATGTAGTCACTGCACTGCGTCCCCATTGCTGCCAGTGCACTCTCTGGACTCACTGCAGTGTATCCCAGTGGTGCCTCTGCACTCTCTGGACTCACTGCAGTGCATCCCCAGTGCTGACAGTGCACTCTCTGTACTCACTGCAGTGCATTCCCAGTGGTGTCAGTGCACTCTCTGGACTCACTGCAGTGAATCTCCCTTGGTGCCAGTGCACTCTCTGGACTCACTGCACTGCATTCCCAGTGGTGCCAGTGCACTCTCTGGATTCACTGCAGTGCATCCCCAGTGGTTCCAGTGCACTCTCTGTACTCACTGCACTGGATCACCTGTGGTGCCTGTGAAGTTTCTGGACTCACTGCAGTGCAACCCCAGTGGTGCCAATGTAATCTCTGGACTCAAGGCACAGTAACCCCAGTGGTGCCAGTGCAATCTAAGGACTCACAGCAGTGCAGCTAAAATTGGTGCCAGTGCACTCTCTGGACTCACTGCACTGCATCCCCATTTGTGCCAGTGCACTCTCTGGACTCACTGCACTACATCCTCTTTGGTGCCAGTGCACTCTCTGGACTCACTGCAGTGCATCCACTGTGGTGCCAGTGCACTCTCAGGACTCACTGCACTGCATCCCCAGTGGTGCCAGTGCACTCTCTGGACTCATTGAAGTGCATCCCCAGTGGAGCCATTGCTCTCTGTGGACACACTGCACTGCTTCCCCAGTGGTGCCACTGCACTCTATGGACTCACTGCACTGCATCCCCAGTGGAGCCAGAGCACTCTCTGGACTCACTGCAGTGCATCCCCAGTGGTGACAGTGCACTCTCTGGACTCACTGTGCTGCATCCCCAATGGTGCCAGTGCACTCTCTGGACTCACTGCATTGCATCCCCTGTGGTGCCATTGCACTCTCAGGACTCACTGCACTGCATCCCCAGTGGTGCCAGTGCACTCTCTGGTCTCACTGCACTGCATCCCCATTGCTGACAGTGCCCTCTCTGGACTCACTGCACTGCATTCCCAGTGGTGCCAGTGCACTCTCTGGACTCACTGTAGTGCATCCCAGTGGTGCCAGGGCACTCTCTCCAGACAATGCAGTGCATCCCCAAAGGTGACAGTGCACTCTCTGGACTCACTGTACTGCTCGAGCCGCGGCAGCCGCTCCAGCCGCGTTAGCCCCTCCAGCCTCGGCAGCCGCTCCAGCCGCTCCAGCCGCGGCAGCCGCGGCAGCCGGTCCAGCCGCGGCAGCCGCTCCAGCCGCGGCAGCCCCTCCATCCGCGGCATACGCGGCAGCCGCTCCAGCCGCTCCAACCGCGGCAGCCGCTCCAACCGCGGCAGGCGCTCCAGCCGCGGCAGCCGCTCCAGCCGTGGCAGCCGCTCCACTCGGTAGCGGCTTTCGCGGCTGCCGCGGCTGGAGCGTCTGCCGCGGCTGCCGCGGCTGGAGCGGCTGCCGCGGCTGGAGCGGCTGCGGCGGCTGGAGCGTCTAGAGCGTCTGCCGAACTGGAGGGGCTACCGTGTCTGGAGCGGCTGAGGCGGCTGGAGCGGATGCCGCGGCTGGAGCAGTGCAGTGAGTCCAGAGAGTCAACAGGCACCACTGAGGATGCAGTACAGTGAGTCCAGAGAGTGCACTGGCACCACAGGGGATGCACTGCAGTTACTCCAGAGAGTGCACTGGAACCACTGGGGATGCAGTTCAGTGAGTCCAGAGAGTGCAATGGCACCACAGGGGATTCAGATACATTCTCACTTCAGTGAGATCCCCAGTAGTGCCAGTGCACTCTCTGGACTCACTGCACTGCATCCCCATAGCTGACAGTTCCCTCTCTGGACTCAATGCACTGCATCACCTTTGGTGCCAGGGCACTCTCCGGACTCACTGCAGTGCATCCGGAGTGGTGCCAATGCACTCTCTGGACTCACTGCACTGCATCCCCAGTGGTGCCAGTGCACTCTCTGGACTCACTGTAGTGCATCCCCAGTGGTGCCAGTGCACTCTCTGGACTCACTGTAGTGCATCCCCCGTGGTGCCAGTGCACTCTCTGGACTCACTGTAGTGCATCCCCCGTGGTGCCAGTGCACTCTCTGGACTCACTGCACTGCGTCCCCAGTGGTGCCAGTGCACTCTCTGGACTCACTGCACTGCGTCTCCAGTGGTGCCAGTGCACTCTCTGGACTCACTGCACTGCATCCCCAGTGGTGCCAGTGCACTCTCTGAGCTCACTGCAGTGCATCCCCAGTGGTGCCAGTGCACTCTCTGGACTCACTGCACTGCATCCCCAGTGGTGCCAGTGCACTCTCTGCACTCACTGCACTGCATCCCCAGTGGTGCCAGTGTAGTCTCTGGACTCACAGCAGTGCATCCCCAGTGGTGCCAGTGCAACTACTGGACTCACTGCAGTGCATCCCCAGTGGAGCCAGTGCACTTTCTGGAGTCACTGCAGTGCATCCCCAGTTGTTCCATTGCACTCTCTGGACTCACTGCATTGGATCCCCAGTGGCGTCAGTGCACTCTCTGGACTCAGTGCAGTGCATCCCCAGTGGTGCCAGTGCACTCTCTGGACTGTGTGCACTGCATCCCCAATGGTGCCAGTGCACTCTATGTAGTCACTGCACTGCGTCCCCATTGCTGCCAGTGCACTCTCTGGACTCACTGCAGTGTATCCCAGTGGTGCCTCTGCACTCTCTGGACTCACTGCAGTGCATCCCCAGTGGTGCCAGTGCACTCTCTGTACTCACTGCAGTGCATTCCCAGTGGTGTCAGTGCACTCTCTGGACTCACTGCAGTGAATCTCCAGTAGTGCCAGTGCACTCTCTGGACTCACTGCACTGCATCCCCAGTGGTGCCAGTTCACTCTCTGGACTCACTGAACTGCATCCCCAGTGGTGCCAGTGCACTCTCTGGACTCACTGTACTGCTCGAGCCGCGGCAGCCGCTCCAGCCGCGTTAGCCCCTCCAGCCTCGGCAGCCGCTCCAGCCGCTCCAGCCGCGGCAGCCGCGGCAGCCGGTCCAGCCGCGGCAGCCGCTCCAGCCGCGGCAGCCCCTCCATCCGCGGCATACGCGGCAGCCGCTCCAGCCGCTCCAGCCGCGGCAGCCGCTCCAACCGCGGCAGGCGCTCCAGCCGCGGCATCCGCGGCAGGCGCTCCACCCGCGGCAGCCGCTCCAACCGCGGCAGGCGCTCCAGCCGCGGCAGCCGCTCCAGCCGTGGCAGCCGCTCCACTCGGTAGCGGCTTTCGCGGCTGCCGCGGCTGGAGCGTCTGCCGCGGCTGCCGCGGCTGGAGCGGCTGCCGCGGCTGGAGCGGCTGCGGCGGCTGGAGCGTCTAGAGCGTCTGCCGAACTGGAGGGGCTACCGCGTCTGGAGCGGCTGAGGCGGCTGGAGCGGATGCCGCGGCTGGAGCAGTGCAGTGAGTCCAGAGAGTCAACAGGCACCACTGAGGATGCAGTACAGTGAGTCCAGAGAGTGCACTGGCACCACAGGGGATGCACTGCAGTTACTCCAGAGAGTGCACTGGAACCACTGGGGATGCAGTTCAGTGAGTCCAGAGAGTGCAATGGCACCACAGGGGATTCAGATACATTCTCACTTCAGTGAGATCCCCAGTAGTGCCAGTGCACTCTCTGGACTCACAGCAGTGCATCCCCAGTGGTGCCAGTGCACTCTCTGGACTCACTGCACTGCATCCCCAGTGGTGCCAGTGCACTCTCTGGACTCACTGCAGTGCATCCCCAGTGGTGCCAGTGCACTCTCTGGACTCACTGCAGTGCATCCCCACTGGTGCCAGTGCACTCTCTGGACTCACTGCACTGCATCCCCAGTGGTGCCAGTGCACTCTCTGGACTCACTGCAGTGCATCCCCAGTGGTGCCAGTGCACTCTCTGGACTCACTGCATTGAATCCCCAGTGGTGCCAGTGCACTCTCTGCACTCACTGCACTGCATCAACAGTTGTGCCTCTGCACTCTCTGGAGTCACTGCACTGCATCCCCAGTGGTGCCAGTGCACTCTCTGGACTCACTGTAGTGCATCCCCCGTGGTGCCATTGCTCTCTGTGGACACACTGCACTGCTTCCCCAGTGGTGCCAGTGCACTCTATGGACTCACTGCACTGCATCCCCAGTGGAGCCAGAGCACTCTCTGGACTCACTGCAGTGCATCCCCAGTGGTGACAGTGCACTCTCTGGACTCACTGTGCTGCATCCCCAGTGGTGCCAGTGCACTCTCTGGACTCACTGCATTGCATCCCCTGTGGTGCCATTGCACTCTCAGGACTCACTGCACTGCATCCCCAGTGGTGCCAGTGCACTCTCTGGTCTCACTGCACTGCATCCCCATTGCTGACAGTGCCCTCTCTGGACTCACTGCACTGCATTCCCAGTGGTGCCAGTGCACTCTCTGGACTCACTGTAGTGCATCCCCATTGGTGCCAGGGCACTCTCTGCAGACAATGCAGTGCATCCCCAAAGGTGACAGTGCCCTCTCTGGACTCACTGTACTGCTCTAGCCGCGGCAGCCGCTCCAGCCGCGTTAGCCCCTCCAGCCTCGGCAGCCGCTCCAGCCGCTCCAGCCGCGGCTTCCGCGGCAGCCGGTCCAGCCGCGGCAGCCGCTCCAGCCGCGGCAGCCCCTCCATCCGCGGCATACGCGGCAGCCGCTCCAGCCGCTCCAGCCGCGGCAGCCGCTCCAACCGCGGCAGGCGCTCCAGCCGCGGCAGCCGCTCCAGCCGTGGCAGCCGCTCCACTCGGTAGCGGCTTTCGCGGCTGCCGCGGCTGGAGCGTCTGCCGCGGCTGCCGCGGCTGGAGCGGCTGCCGCGGCTGGAGCGGCTGCGGCGGCTGGAGCGTCTAGAGCGTCTGCCGAACTTGAGGGGCTACCGCGTCTGGAGCGGCTGAGGCGGCTGGAGCGGATGCCGCGGCTGGAGCAGTGCAGTGAGTCCAGAGAGTCAACAGGCACCACTGAGGATGCAGTACAGTGAGTCCAGAGAGTGCACTGGCACCACAGGGGATGCACTGCAGTTACTCCAGAGAGTGCACTGGAACCACTGGGGATGCAGTTCAGTGTGTCCAGAGAGTGCAATGGCACCACAGGGGATTCAGATACATTCTCACTTCAGTGAGATCCCCAGTAGTGCCAGTGCACTCTCTGGACTCACTGCACTGCATCCCCATAGCTGACAGTTCCCTCTCTGGACTCAATGCACTGCATCACCATTGGTGCCAGGGCACTCTCCGGACTCACTGCAGTGCATCCGCAGTGGTGCCAATGCACTCTCTGGACTCCCTGCACTGCATCCCCAGTGGTGCCAGTGCACTCTCTGGACTCACTGTAGTGCATCCCCAGTGGTGCCAGTGCACTCTCTGGACTCACTGTAGTGCATCCCCCGTGGTGCCAGTGCACTCTCTGGACTCACTGCACTGCGTCCCCAGTGGTGCCAGTGCACTCTCTGGACTCACTGCACTGCGTCCCCAGTGGTGCCAGTGCACTCTCTGGACTCACTGCACTGCATCCCCAGTGGTGCCAGTGCACTCTCTGAGCTCACTGCAGTGCATCCCCAGTGGTGCCAGTGCACTCCCTGGACTCACTGCACTGCATCAACAGTGGTGCCAGTGCACTCTCTGCACTCACTGCACTGCATCCCCAGTGGTGCCAGTGCACTCTCTGAACTCACAGCAGTGCATCCCCAGTGGTGCCAGTGCAACTACTGGACTCACTGCAGTGTAGCTCAGTGGTGCCAGTGCACTCTCTGGACTCACTGCAGTGCATCCCCAGTGGTGCCAGTGCGCTCTCTGGACTCACTTCAGTGCATACCCAGTGGTGCCAGTGCACTTTCTGGAGTCACTGCAGTGCATCCCCAGTTGTTCCATTGCACTCTCTGGACTCACTGCATTGGATCCCCAGTGGCGTCAGTGCACTCTCTGGACTCAGTGCAGTGCATCCCCAGTGGTGCCAGTGCACTCTCTGGACTGTGTGCACTGCATCCCCAATGGTGCCAGTGCACTCTATGTAGTCACTGCACTGCGTCCCCATTGCTGCCAGTGCACTCTCTGGACTCACTGCAGTGTATCCCAGTGGTGCCTCTGCACTCTCTGGACTCACTGCAGTGCATCCCCAGTGGTGCCAGTGCACTCTCTGTACTCACTGCAGTGCATTCCCAGTGGTGTCAGTGCACTCTCTGGACTCACTGCAGTGAATCTCCAGTAGTGCCAGTGCACTCTCTGGACTCACTGCACTGCATCCCCAGTGGTGCCAGTTCACTCTCTGGACTCAATGAACTGCATCCCCAGTGGTGCCAGTGCACTCTCTGGACTCACTGTACTGCTCGAGCCGCGGCAGCCGCTCCAGCCGCGTTAGCCCCTCCAGCCTCGGCAGCCGCTCCAGCCGCTCCAGCCGCGGCATCCGCGGCAGCCGGTCCAGCCGCGGCAGCCGCTCCAGCCGCGGCAGCCCCTCCATCCGCGGCATACGCGGCAGCCGCTCCAGGCGCTCCAGCCGCGGCAGCCGCTCCAACCGCGGCAGGCGCTCCAGCCGCGGCATCCGCGGCAGCCGCTCCACCCGCGGCAGCCGCTCCAACCGCGGCAGGCGCTCCAGCCGCGGCAGCCGCTCCAGCCGTGGCAGCCGCTCCACTCGGTAGCGGCTTTCGCGGCTGCCGCGGCTGGAGCGTCTGCCGCGGCTGCCGCGGCTGGAGCGGCTGCCGCGGCTGGAGCGGCTGCGGCGGCTGGAGCGTCTAGAGCGTCTGCCGAACTGGAGGGGCTACCGCGTCTGGAGCGGCTGAGGCGGCTGGAGCGGATGCCGCGGCTGGAGCAGTGCAGTGAGTCCAGAGAGTCAACAGGCACCACTGAGGATGCAGTGCAGTGAGTCCAGAGAGTGCACTGGCACCACAGGGGATGCACTGCAGTTACTCCAGAGAGTGCACTGGAACCACTGGGGATGCAGTTCAGTGTGTCCAGAGAGTGCAATGGCACCACAGGAGATTCAGATACATTCTCACTTCAGTGAGATCCCCAGTAGTGCCAGTGCACTCTCTGGACTCACAGCAGTGCATCCCCAGTGGTGCCAGTGCACTCTCTGGACTCACTGCACTGCATCCCCAGTGGTGCCAGTGCACTCTCTGGACTCACTGCACTGCATCCCCAGTGGTGCCAGTGCACTCTCTGGACTCACTGCAGTGCATCCCCAGTGGTGACAGTGCACTCTCTGGACTCACTGTGCTGCATCCCCAGTGGTGCCAGTGCACTCTCTGGACTCACTGCATTGAATCCCCAGTGGTGCCAGTGCACTCTCTGCACTCACTGCACTGCATCAACAGTGGTGCCTCTGCACTCTCTGGAGTCACTGCACTGCATCCCCAGTGGTGCCAGTGCACTCTCTGGAGTCACTGCACTGCATCCCCAGTGGTGCCAGTGCACTCTCTGGACTCACTGTAGTGCATCCCCCGTGGTGCCAGTGCACTCTCTGGACTCACTGCACTGCGTCCCCAGTGGTGCCAGTGCACTCTCTGCACTCACTGCACTGCATCAACAGTTGTGCCTCTGCACTCTCTGGAGTCACTGCACTGCATCCCCAGTGGTGCCAGTGCACTCTCTGGACTCACTGTAGTGCATCCCCCGTGGTGCCATTGCACTCTCTGGACTCACTGCACTGCGTCCCCAGTGGTGCCAGTGCACTCTCTGGACTCACTGCACTGCATCCCCAGTGGTGCCAGTGCACTCTCTGGACTCACTGCACTGCATCCCCAGTGGTGCCAGTGCACTGTCTGGACTCACTGCAGTGTATCGCCATTGGAGCTGGTGCACTCTCTGGACTCACTAAACTGCATCCCCAGTGGTGCCATTGCTCTCTGTGGACACACTGCACTGCTTCCCCAGTGGTGCCAGTGCACTCTATGGACTCACTGCACTGCATCCCCAGTGGAGCCAGAGCACTCTCTGGACTCACTGCAGTGCATCCCCAGTGGTGACAGTGCACTCTCTGGACTCACTGTGCTGCATCCCCAGTGGTGCCAGTGCACTCTCTGGACTCACTGCATTGCATCCCCTGTGGTGCCATTGCACTCTCAGGACTCACTGCACTGCATCCCCATTGCTGACAGTGCCCTCTCTGGACTCACTGCACTGCATTCCCAGTGGTGCCAGTGCACTCTCTGGACTCACTGTAGTGCATCCCCATTGGTGCCAGGGCACTCTCTGCAGACAATGCAGTGCATCCCCAAAGGTGACAGTGCCCTCTCTGGACTCACTGTACTGCTCTAGCCGCGGCAGCCGCTCCAGCCGCGTTAGCCCCTCCAGCCTCGGCAGCCGCTCCAGCCGCTCCAGCCGCGGCTTCCGCGGCAGCCGGTCCAGCCGCGGCAGCCGCTCCAGCCGCGGCAGCCCCTCCATCCGCGGCATACGCGGCAGCCGCTCCAGCCGCTCCAGCCGCGGCAGCCGCTCCAACCGCGGCAGGCGCTCCAGCCGCGGCAGCCGCTCCAGCCGTGGCAGCCGCTCCACTCGGTAGCGGCTTTCGCGGCTGCCGCGGCTGGAGCGTCTGCCGCGGCTGCCGCGGCTGGAGCGGCTGCCGCGGCTGGAGCGGCTGCGGCGGCTGGAGCGTCTAGAGCGTCTGCCGAACTTGAGGGGCTACCGCGTCTGGAGCGGCTGAGGCGGCTGGAGCGGATGCCGCGGCTGGAGCAGTGCAGTGAGTCCAGAGAGTCAACAGGCACCACTGAGGATGCAGTACAGTGAGTCCAGAGAGTGCACTGGCACCACAGGGGATGCACTGCAGTTACTCCAGAGAGTGCACTGGAACCACTGGGGATGCAGTTCAGTGTGTCCAGAGAGTGCAATGGCACCACAGGGGATTCAGATACATTCTCACTTCAGTGAGATCCCCAGTAGTGCCAGTGCACTCTCTGGACTCACTGCACTGCATCCCCATAGCTGACAGTTCCCTCTCTGGACTCAATGCACTGCATCACCATTGGTGCCAGGGCACTCTCCGGACTCACTGCAGTGCATCCCCAGTGGTGCCAATGCACTCTCTGGACTCCCTGCACTGCATCCCCAGTGGTGCCAGTGCACTCTCTGGACTCACTGTAGTGCATCCCCAGTGGTGCCAGTGCACTCTCTGGACTCACTGTAGTGCATCCCCCGTGGTGCCAGTGCACTCTCTGGACTCACTGCACTGCGTCCCCAGTGGTGCCAGTGCACTCTCTGGACTCACTGCACTGCGTCCCCAGTGGTGCCAGTGCACTCTCTGGACTCACTGCACTGCATCCCCAGTGGTGCCAGTGCACTCTCTGAGCTCACTGCAGTGCATCCCCAGTGGTGCCAGTGCACTCCCTGGACTCACTGCACTGCATCAACAGTGGTGCCAGTGCACTCTCTGCACTCACTGCACTGCATCCCCAGTGGTGCCAGTGCACTCTCTGAACTCACAGCAGTGCATCCCCAGTGGTGCCAGTGCAACTACTGGACTCACTGCAGTGTAGCTCAGTGGTGCCAGTGCACTCTCTGGACTCACTGCAGTGCATCCCCAGTGGTGCCAGTGCGCTCTCTGGACTCACTTCAGTGCATCCCCAGTGGTGCCAGTGCACTTTCTGGAGTCACTGCAGTGCATCCCCAGTTGTTCCATTGCACTCTCTGGACTCACTGCATTGGATCCCCAGTGGCGTCAGTGCACTCTCTGGACTCAGTGCAGTGCATCCCCAGTGGTGCCAGTGCACTCTCTGGACTGTGTGCACTGCATCCCCAATGGTGCCAGTGCACTCTATGTAGTCACTGCACTGCGTCCCCATTGCTGCCAGTGCACTCTCTGGACTCACTGCAGTGTATCCCAGTGGTGCCTCTGCACTCTCTGGACTCACTGCAGTGCATCCCCAGTGGTGCCAGTGCACTCTCTGTACTCACTGCAGTGCATTCCCAGTGGTGTCAGTGCACTCTCTGGACTCACTGCAGTGAATCTCCAGTAGTGCCAGTGCACTCTCTGGACTCACTGCACTGCATCCCCAGTGGTGCCAGTTCACTCTCTGGACTCAATGAACTGCATCCCCAGTGGTGCCAGTGCACTCTCTGGACTCACTGTACTGCTCGAGCCGCGGCAGCCGCTCCAGCCGCGTTAGCCCCTCCAGCCTCGGCAGCCGCTCCAGCCGCTCCAGCCGCGGCATCCGCGGCAGCCGGTCCAGCCGCGGCAGCCGCTCCAGCCGCGGCAGCCCCTCCATCCGCGGCATACGCGGCAGCCGCTCCAGGCGCTCCAGCCGCGGCAGCCGCTCCAACCGCGGCAGGCGCTCCAGCCGCGGCATCCGCGGCAGCCGCTCCACCCGCGGCAGCCGCTCCAACCGCGGCAGGCGCTCCAGCCGCGGCAGCCGCTCCAGCCGTGGCAGCCGCTCCACTCGGTAGCGGCTTTCGCGGCTGCCGCGGCTGGAGCGTCTGCCGCGGCTGCCGCGGCTGGAGCGGCTGCCGCGGCTGGAGCGGCTGCGGCGGCTGGAGCGTCTAGAGCGTCTGCCGAACTGGAGGGGCTACCGCGTCTGGAGCGGCTGAGGCGGCTGGAGCGGATGCCGCGGCTGGAGCAGTGCAGTGAGTCCAGAGAGTCAACAGGCACCACTGAGGATGCAGTGCAGTGAGTCCAGAGAGTGCACTGGCACCACAGGGGATGCACTGCAGTTACTCCAGAGAGTGCACTGGAACCACTGGGGATGCAGTTCAGTGTGTCCAGACAGTGCAATGGCACCACAGGGGATTCAGATACATTCTCACTTCAGTGAGATCCCCAGTAGTGCCAGTGCACTCTCTGGACTCACAGCAGTGCATCCCCAGTGGTGCCAGTGCACTCTCTGGACTCACTGCACTGCATCCCCAGTGGTGCCAGTGCACTCTCTGGACTCACTGCACTGCATCCCCAGTGGTGCCAGTGCACTCTCTGGACTCACTGCAGTGCATCCCCAGTGGTGACAGTGCACTCTCTGGACTCACTGTGCTGCATCTCCAGTGGTGCCAGTGCACTCTCTGGACTCACTGCATTGAATCCCCAGTGGTGCCAGTGCACTCTCTGCACTCACTGCACTGCATCAACAGTGGTGCCTCTGCACTCTCTGGAGTCACTGCACTGCATCCCCAGTGGTGCCAGTGCACTCTCTGGAGTCACTGCACTGCATCCCCAGTGGTGCCAGTGCACTCTCTGGACTCACTGTAGTGCATCCCCCGTGGTGCCAGTGCACTCTCTGGACTCACTGCACTGCGTCCCCAGTGGTGCCAGTGCACTCTCTGGACTCACTGCACTGCATCCCCAGTGGTGCCAGTGCACTCTCTGGACTCACTGCACTGCATCCCCAGTGGTGCCAGTGCACTCTCTGAGCTCACTGCAGTGCATCCCCAGTGGTGCCAGTGCACTCTCTGGACTCACTGCACTGCATCCCCAGTGGTGCCAGTGCACTCCCTGGACTCACTGCACTGCATCAACCGTGGTGCCAGTGCACTCTCTGCACTCACTGCACTGCATCCCCAGTGGTGCCAGTGTAGTCTCTGGACTCACAGCAGTGCATCCCCAGTGGTGCCAGTGCAATTACTGGACTCACTGCAGTGTAGCTCAGTGGTGCCAGTGCACTCTCTGGACTCACTGCACTGCATCCCCAGTGGTGCCAGTGCACTCTCTGGACTCACTGCACTGCATCCCCAGTGGTGCCAGTGCACTGTCTGGACTCACTGCAGTGTATCGCCATTGGAGCCGGTGCACTCTCTGGACTCACTGCACTGCATCCCCAGTGGTGCCAGAGAACTCTCTGGTCTCACTGCAGTGCATCCCCAGTGGTGCCAGTGCACTCTCTGGACTCACTGCATCCCCAGTGGTGCCAGGGCACTCTCTGGACTCACAGCACTGCATCCCCATTGGTGCCAGTGCACTCTCTGGACTCACTGCACTAAAACCCCAGTTGTGCCAGTGCAGTCTCTGGACTCACTGCAGTGCATCCCCAGTGGTGCCAGTGCACTCTCTGGACTCACTGCACTTCATCCCCAGTGGTGCCAGTGCACTCTCTGGACTCACTGCATTGAATCCCCAGTGGTGCCAGTGCACTCTCTGCACTCACTGCACTGCATCAACAGTGGTGCCTCTGCACTCTCTGGAGTCACTGCACTGCATCCCCAGTGGTGCCAGTGCACTCTCTGGACTCACTGTAGTGCATCCCCCGTGGTGCCATTGCACTCTCTGGACTCACTGCACTGCGTCCCCAGTGGTGCCAGTGCACTCTCTGGACTCACTGCACTGCATCCCCAGTGGTGCCAGTGCACTCTCTGGACTCACTGCACTGCATCCCCAGTGGTGCCAGTGCACTGTCTGGACTCACTGCAGTGTATCGCCATTGGAGCTGGTGCACTCTCTGGACTCACTAAACTGCATCCCCAGTGGTGCCATTGCTCTCTGTGGACACACTGCACTGCATCCCCAGTGGAGCCAGAGCACTCTCTGGACTCACTGCAGTGCATCCCCAGTGGTGCCAGTGCACTCTCTGGACTCACTGTGCTGCATCCCCAGTGGTGCCAGTGCACTCTCTGGACTCACTGCATTGCATCCCCTGTGGTGCCATTGCACTCTCAGGACTCACTGCACTGCATCCCCAGTGGTGCCAGTGCACTCTCTGGTCTCACTGCACTGCATCCCCATTGCTGACAGTGCCCTCTCTGGACTCACTGCACTGCATTCCCAGTGGTGCCAGTGCACTCTCTGGACTCACTGTAGTGCATCCCCAGTGGTGCCAGGGCACTCTCTGCAGACAATGCAGTGCATCCCCAAAGGTGACAGTGCCCTCTCTGGACTCACTGTACTGCTCTAGCCGCGGCAGCCGCTCCAGCCGCGTTAGCCCCTCCAGCCTCGGCAGCCGCTCCAGCCGCTCCAGCCGCGGCAGCCGCGGCAGCCGGTCCAGCCGCGGCAGCCGCTCCAGCCGCGGCAGCCCCTCCATCCGCGGCATACGCGGCAGCCGCTCCAGCCGCTCCAACCGCGGCAGCCGCTCCAACCGCGGCAGGCGCTCCAGCCGCGGCAGCCGCTCCAGCCGTGGCAGCCGCTCCACTCGGTAGCGGCTTTCGCGGCTGCCGCGGCTGGAGCGTCTGCCGCGGCTGCCGCGGCTGGAGCGGCTGCCGCGGCTGGAGCGGCTGCGGCGGCTGGAGCGTCTAGAGCGTCTGCCGAACTGGAGGGGCTACCGCGTCTGGAGCGGCTGAGGCGGCTGGAGCGGATGCCGCGGCTGGAGCAGTGCAGTGAGTCCAGAGAGTCAACAGGCACCACTGAGGATGCAGTACAGTGAGTCCAGAGAGTGCACTGGCACCACAGGGGATGCACTGCAGTTACTCCAGAGAGTGCACTGGAACCACTGGGGATGCAGTTCAGTGAGTCCAGAGAGTGCAATGGCACCACAGGGGATTCAGATACATTCTCACTTCAGTGAGATCCCCAGTAGTGCCAGTGCACTCTCTGGACTCACTGCACTGCATCCCCATAGCTGACAGTTCCCTATCTGGACTCAATGCACTGCATCACCTTTGGTGCCAGGGCACTCTCCGGACTCACTGCAGTGCATCCGGAGTGGTGCCAATGCACTCTCTGGACTCACTGCACTGCATCCCCAGTGGTGCCAGTGCACTCTCTGGACTCACTGTAGTGCATCCCCAGTGGTGCCAGTGCACTCTCTGGACTCACTGTAGTGCATCCCCCGTGGTGCCAGTGCACTCTCTGGACTCACTGTAGTGCATCCCCCGTGGTGCCAGTGCACTCTCTGGACTCACTGCACTGCGTCCCCAGTGGTGCCAGTGCACTCTCTGGACTCACTGCACTGCGTCTCCAGTGGTGCCAGTGCACTCTCTGGACTCACTGCACTGCATCCCCAGTGGTGCCAGTACACTCTCTGAGCTCACTGCAGTGCATCCCCAGTGGTGCCAGTGCACTCTCTGGACTCACTGCACTGCATCCCCAGTGGTGCCAGTGCACTCTCTGCACTCACTGCACTGCATCCCCAGTGGTGCCAGTGTAGTCTCTGGACTCACAGCAGTGCATCCCCAGTGGTGCCAGTGCAACTACTGGACTCACTGCAGTGCATCCCCAGTGGAGCCAGTGCACTTTCTGGAGTCACTGCAGTGCATCCCCAGTTGTTCCATTGCACTCTCTGGACTCACTGCATTGGATCCCCAGTGGCGTCAGTGCACTCTCTGGACTCAGTGCAGTGCATCCCCAGTGGTGCCAGTGCACTCTCTGGACTGTGTGCACTGCATCCCCAATGGTGCCAGTGCACTCTATGTAGTCACTGCACTGCGTCCCCATTGCTGCCAGTGCACTCTCTGGACTCACTGCAGTGTATCCCAGTGGTGCCTCTGCACTCTCTGGACTCACTGCAGTGCATCCCCAGTGGTGCCAGTGCACTCTCTGTACTCACTGCAGTGCATTCCCAGTGGTGTCAGTGCACTCTCTGGACTCACTGCAGTGAATCTCCAGTAGTGCCAGTGCACTCTCTGGACTCACTGCACTGCATCCCCAGTGGTGCCAGTTCACTCTCTGGACTCACTGAACTGCATCCCCAGTGGTGCCAGTGCACTCTCTGGACTCACTGTACTGCTCGAGCCGCGGCAGCCGCTCCAGCCGCGTTAGCCCCTCCAGCCTCGGCAGCCGCTCCAGCCGCTCCAGCCGCGGCAGCCGCGGCAGCCGGTCCAGCCGCGGCAGCCGCTCCAGCCGCGGCAGCCCCTCCATCCGCGGCATACGCGGCAGCCGCTCCAGCCGCTCCAGCCGCGGCAGCCGCTCCAACCGCGGCAGGCGCTCCAGCCGCGGCATCCGCGGCAGGCGCTCCACCCGCGGCAGCCGCTCCAACCGCGGCAGGCGCTCCAGCCGCGGCAGCCGCTCCAGCCGTGGCAGCCGCTCCACTCGGTAGCGGCTTTCGCGGCTGCCGCGGCTGGAGCGTCTGCCGCGGCTGCCGCGGCTGGAGCGGCTGCCGCGGCTGGAGCGGCTGCGGCGGCTGGAGCGTCTAGAGCGTCTGCCGAACTGGAGGGGCTACCGCGTCTGGAGCGGCTGAGGCGGCTGGAGCGGATGCCGCGGCTGGAGCAGTGCAGTGAGTCCAGAGAGTCAACAGGCACCACTGAGGATGCAGTACAGTGAGTCCAGAGAGTGCACTGGCACCACAGGGGATGCACTGCAGTTACTCCAGAGAGTGCACTGGAACCACTGGGGATGCAGTTCAGTGAGTCCAGAGAGTGCAATGGCACCACAGGGGATTCAGATACATTCTCACTTCAGTGAGATCCCCAGTAGTGCCAGTGCACTCTCTGGACTCACAGCAGTGCATCCCCAGTGGTGCCAGTGCACTCTCTGGACTCACTGCACTGCATCCCCAGTGGTGCCAGTGCACTCTCTGGACTCACTGCAGTGCATCCCCAGTGGTGCCAGTGCACTCTCTGGACTCACTGCAGTGCATCCCCACTGGTGCCAGTGCACTCTCTGGACTCACTGCACTGCATCCCCAGTGGTGCCAGTGCACTCTCTGGACTCACTGCAGTGCATCCCCAGTGGTGCCAGTGCACTCTCTGGACTCACTGCACTTCATCCCCAGTGGTGCCAGTGCACTCTCTGGACTCACTGCATTGAATCCCCAGTGGTGCCAGTGCACTCTCTGCACTCACTGCACTGCATCAACAGTTGTGCCTCTGCACTCTCTGGAGTCACTGCACTGCATCCCCAGTGGTGCCAGTGCACTCTCTGGACTCACTGTAGTGCATCCCCCGTGGTGCCATTGCACTCTCTGGACTCACTGCACTGCGTCCCCAGTGGTGCCAGTGCACTCTCTGGACTCACTGCACTGCATCCCCAGTGGTGCCAGTGCACTCTCTGGACTCACTGCACTGCATCCCCAGTGGTGCCAGTGCACTGTCTGGACTCACTGCAGTGTATCGCCATTGGAGCTGGTGCACTCTCTGGACTCACTAAACTGCATCCCCAGTGGTGCCATTGCTCTCTGTGGACACACTGCACTGCTTCCCCAGTGGTGCCAGTGCACTCTATGGACTCACTGTACTGCATCCCCAGTGGAGCCAGAGCACTCTCTGGACTCACTGCACTGCATCCCCAGTGGAGCCAGAGCACTCTCTGGACTCACTGCAGTGCATCCCCAGTGGTGACAGTGCACTCTCTGGACTCACTGTGCTGCATCCCCAGTGGTGCCAGTGCACTCTCTGGACTCACTGCATTGCATCCCCTGTGGTGCCATTGCACTCTCAGGACTCACTGCACTGCATCCCCAGTGGTGCCAGTGCACTCTCTGGTCTCACTGCACTGCATCCCCATTGCTGACAGTGCCCTCTCTGGACTCACTGCACTGCATTCCCAGTGGTGCCAGTGCACTCTCTGGACTCACAGTAGTGCATCCCCATTGGTGCCAGGGCACTCTCTGCAGACAATGCAGTGCATCCCCAAAGGTGACAGTGCCCTCTCTGGACTCACTGTACTGCTCTAGCCGCGGCAGCCGCTCCAGCCGCGTTAGCCCCTCCAGCCTCGGCAGCCGCTCCAGCCGCTCCAGCCGCGGCTTCCGCGGCAGCCGGTCCAGCCGCGGCAGCCGCTCCAGCCGCGGCAGCCCCTCCATCCGCGGCATACGCGGCAGCCGCTCCAGCCGCTCCAGCCGCGGCAGCCGCTCCAACCGCGGCAGGCGCTCCAGCCGCGGCAGCCGCTCCAGCCGTGGCAGCCGCTCCACTCGGTAGCGGCTTTCGCGGCTGCCGCGGCTGGAGCGTCTGCCGCGGCTGCCGCGGCTGGAGCGGCTGCCGCGGCTGGAGCGGCTGCGGCGGCTGGAGCGTCTAGAGCGTCTGCCGAACTTGAGGGGCTACCGCGTCTGGAGCGGCTGAGGCGGCTGGAGCGGATGCCGCGGCTGGAGCAGTGCAGTGAGTCCAGAGAGTCAACAGGCACCACTGAGGATGCAGTACAGTGAGTCCAGAGAGTGCACTGGCACCACAGGGGATGCACTGCAGTTACTCCAGAGAGTGCACTGGAACCACTGGGGATGCAGTTCAGTGTGTCCAGAGAGTGCAATGGCACCACAGGGGATTCAGATACATTCTCACTTCAGTGAGATCCCCAGTAGTGCCAGTGCACTCTCTGGACTCACTGCACTGCATCCCCATAGCTGACAGTTCCCTCTCTGGACTCAATGCACTGCATCACCATTGGTGCCAGTGCACTCTCCGGACTCACTGCAGTGCATCCGCAGTGGTGCCAATGCACTCTCTGGACTCCCTGCACTGCATCCCCAGTGGTGCCAGTGCACTCTCTGGACTCACTGTAGTGCATCCCCAGTGGTGCCAGTGCACTCTCTGGACTCACTGTAGTGCATCCCCCGTGGTGCCAGTGCACTCTCTGGACTCACTGCACTGCGTCCCCAGTGGTGCCAGTGCACTCTCTGGACTCACTGCACTGCGTCCCCAGTGGTGCCAGTGCACTCTCTGGACTCACTGCACTGCATCCCCAGTGGTGCCAGTGCACTCTCTGAGCTCACTGCAGTGCATCCCCAGTGGTGCCAGTGCACTCCCTGGACTCACTGCACTGCATCAACAGTGGTGCCAGTGCACTCTCTGCACTCACTGCACTGCATCCCCAGTGGTGCCAGTGCACTCTCTGAACTCACAGCAGTGCATCCCCAGTGGTGCCAGTGCAACTACTGGACTCACTGCAGTGTAGCTCAGTGGTGCCAGTGCACTCTCTGGACTCACTGCAGAACATCCCCAGTGGTGCCAGTGCGCTCTCTGGACTCACTTCAGTGCATCCCCAGTGGTGCCAGTGCACTTTCTGGAGTCACTGCAGTGCATCCCCAGTTGTTCCATTGCACTCTCTGGACTCACTGCATTGGATCCCCAGTGGCGTCAGTGCACTCTCTGGACTCAGTGCAGTGCATCCCCAGTGGTGCCAGTGCACTCTCTGGACTGTGTGCACTGCATCCCCAATGGTGCCAGTGCACTCTATGTAGTCACTGCACTGCGTCCCCATTGCTGCCAGTGCACTCTCTGGACTCACTGCAGTGTATCCCAGTGGTGCCTCTGCACTCTCTGGACTCACTGCAGTGCATCCCCAGTGGTGCCAGTGCACTCTCTGTACTCACTGCAGTGCATTCCCAGTGGTGTCAGTGCACTCTCTGGACTCACTGCAGTGAATCTCCAGTAGTGCCAGTGCACTCTCTGGACTCACTGCACTGCATCCCCAGTGGTGCCAGTTCACTCTCTGGACTCAATGAACTGCATCCCCAGTGGTGCCAGTGCACTCTCTGGACTCACTGTACTGCTCGAGCCGCGGCAGCCGCTCCAGCCGCGTTAGCCCCTCCAGCCTCGGCAGCCGCTCCAGCCGCTCCAGCCGCGGCATCCGCGGCAGCCGGTCCAGCCGCGGCAGCCGCTCCAGCCGCGGCAGCCCCTCCATCCGCGGCATACGCGGCAGCCGCTCCAGGCGCTCCAGCCGCGGCAGCCGCTCCAACCGCGGCAGGCGCTCCAGCCGCGGCATCCGCGGCAGCCGCTCCACCCGCGGCAGCCGCTCCAACCGCGGCAGGCGCTCCAGCCGCGGCAGCCGCTCCAGCCGTGGCAGCCGCTCCACTCGGTAGCGGCTTTCGCGGCTGCCGCGGCTGGAGCGTCTGCCGCGGCTGCCGCGGCTGGAGCGGCTGCCGCGGCTGGAGCGGCTGCGGCGGCTGGAGCGTCTAGAGCGTCTGCCGAACTGGAGGGGCTACCGCGTCTGGAGCGGCTGAGGCGGCTGGAGCGGATGCCGCGGCTGGAGCAGTGCAGTGAGTCCAGAGAGTCAACAGGCACCACTGAGGATGCAGTGCAGTGAGTCCAGAGAGTGCACTGGCACCACAGGGGATGCACTGCAGTTACTCCAGAGAGTGCACTGGAACCACTGGGGATGCAGTTCAGTGTGTCCAGACAGTGCAATGGCACCACAGGGGATTCAGATACATTCTCACTTCAGTGAGATCCCCAGTAGTGCCAGTGCACTCTCTGGACTCACAGCAGTGCATCCCCAGTGGTGCCAGTGCACTCTCTGGACTCACTGCACTGCATCCCCAGTGGTGCCAGTGCACTCTCTGGACTCACTGCACTGCATCCCCAGTGGTGCCAGTGCACTCTCTGGACTCACTGCAGTGCATCCCCAGTGGTGACAGTGCACTCTCTGGACTCACTGTGCTGCATCCCCAGTGGTGCCAGTGCACTCTCTGGACTCACTGCATTGAATCCCCAGTGGTGCCAGTGCACTCTCTGCACTCACTGCACTGCATCAACAGTGGTGCCTCTGCACTCTCTGGAGTCACTGCACTGCATCCCCAGTGGTGCCAGTGCACTCTCTGGAGTCACTGCACTGCATCCCCAGTGGTGCCAGTGCACTCTCTGGACTCACTGTAGTGCATCCCCCGTGGTGCCAGTGCACTCTCTGGACTCACTGCACTGCGTCCCCAGTGGTGCCAGTGCACTCTCTGCACTCACTGCACTGCATCAACAGTTGTGCCTCTGCACTCTCTGGAGTCACTGCACTGCATCCCCAGTGGTGCCAGTGCACTCTCTGGACTCACTGTAGTGCATCCCCCGTGGTGCCATTGCACTCTCTGGACTCACTGCACTGCGTCCCCAGTGGTGCCAGTGCACTCTCTGGACTCACTGCACTGCATCCCCAGTGGTGCCAGTGCACTCTCTGGATTCACTGCACTGCATCCCCAGTGGTGCCAGTGCACTGTCTGGACTCACTGCAGTGTATCGCCATTGGAGCTGGTGCACTCTCTGGACTCACTAAACTGCATCCCCAGTGGTGCCATTGCTCTCTGTGGACACACTGCACTGCTTCCCCAGTGGTGCCAGTGCACTCTATGGACTCACTGCACTGCATCCCCAGTGGAGCCAGAGCACTCTCTGGACTCACTGCAGTGCATCCCCAGTGGTGACAGTGCACTCTCTGGACTCACTGTGCTGCATCCCCAGTGGTGCCAGTGCACTCTCTGGACTCACTGCATTGCATCCCCTGTGGTGCCATTGCACTCTCAGGACTCACTGCACTGCATCCCCAGTGGTGCCAGTGCACTCTCTGGTCTCACTGCAGTGCATCCCCATTGCTGACAGTGCCCTCTCTGGACTCACTGCACTGCATTCCCAGTAGTGCCAGTGCACTCTCTGGACTCACTGTAGTGCATCCCCATTGGTGCCAGGGCACTCTCTGCAGACAATGCAGTGCATCCCCAAAGGTGACAGTGCCCTCTCTGGACTCACTGTACTGCTCTAGCCGCGGCAGCCGCTCCAGCCGCGTTAGCCCCTCCAGCCTCGGCAGCCGCTCCAGCCGCGGCTTCCGCGGCAGCCGGTCCAGCCGCGGCAGCCGCTCCAGCCGCGGCAGCCCCTCCATCCGCGGCATACGCGGCAGCCGCTCCAGCCGCTCCAGCCGCGGCAGCCGCTCCAACCGCGGCAGGCGCTCCAGCCGCGGCAGCCGCTCCAGCCGTGGCAGCCGCTCCACTCGGTAGCGGCTTTCGCGGCTGCCGCGGCTGGAGCGTCTGCCGCGGCTGCCGCGGCTGGAGCGGCTGCCGCGGCTGGAGCGGCTGCGGCGGCTGGAGCGTCTAGAGCGTCTGCCGAACTTGAGGGGCTACCGCGTCTGGAGCGGCTGAGGCGGCTGGAGCGGATGCCGCGGCTGGAGCAGTGCAGTGAGTCCAGAGAGTCAACAGGCACCACTGAGGATGCAGTACAGTGAGTCCAGAGAGTGCACTGGCACCACAGGGGATGCACTGCAGTTACTCCAGAGAGTGCACTGGAACCACTGGGGATGCAGTTCAGTGTGTCCAGAGAGTGCAATGGCACCACAGGGGATTCAGATACATTCTCACTTCAGTGAGATCCCCAGTAGTGCCAGTGCACTCTCTGGACTCACTGCACTGCATCCCCATTGGGGCCAGTGTACTCTCTGGACTCACTGCATTGGATCCCCAGTGGCGTCAGTGCACTCTCTGGACTCACTGCAGTGCATCCCCAGTGGTGCCAGTGCACTCTCTGGACTGTGTGCACTGCATCCCCAATGGTGCCAGTGCACTCTATGTAGTCACTGCACTGCGTCCCCATTGCTGCCAGTGCACTCTCTGGACTCACTGCAGTGTATCCCAGTGGTGCCTCTGCACTCTCTGGACTCACTGCAGTGCATTCCCAGTGGTGTCAGTGCACTCTCTGGACTCACTGCAGTGAATCTCCCTTGGTGCCAGTGCACTCTCTGGACTCACTGCACTGCATTCCCAGTGGTGCCAGTGCACTCTCTGGATTCACTGCAGTGCATCCCCAGTGGTTCCAGTGCACTCTCTGTACTCACTGCACTGGATCACCTGTGGTGCCTGTGAAGTTTCTGGACTCACTGCAGTGCAACCCCAGTGGTGCCAATGTAATCTCTGGACTCAAGGCACAGTAACCCCAGTGGTGCCAGTGCAATCTAAGGACTCACAGCAGTGCAGCTAAAATTGGTGCCAGTGCACTCTCTGGACTCACTGCACTGCATCCCCATTTGTGCCAGTGCACTCTCTGGACTCACTGCACTACATCCTCTTTGGTGCCAGTGCACTCTCTGGACTCACTGCAGTGCATCCACTGTGGTGCCAGTGCACTCTCAGGACTCACTGCACTGCATCCCCAGTGGTGCCAGTGCACTCTCTGGACTCATTGAAGTGCATCCCCAGTGGAGCCATTGCTCTCTGTGGACACACTGCACTGCTTCCCCAGTGGTGCCACTGCACTCTATGGACTCACTGCACTGCATCCCCAGTGGAGCCAGAGCACTCTCTGGACTCACTGCAGTGCATCCCCAGTGGTGACAGTGCACTCTCTGGACTCACTGTGCTGCATCCCCAATGGTGCCAGTGCACTCTCTGGACTCACTGCATTGCATCCCCTGTGGTGCCATTGCACTCTCAGGACTCACTGCACTGCATCCCCAGTGGTGCCAGTGCACTCTCTGGTCTCACTGCACTGCATCCCCATTGCTGACAGTGCCCTCTCTGGACTCACTGCACTGCATTCCCAGTGGTGCCAGTGCACTCTCTGGACTCACTGTAGTGCATCCCCAGTGGTGCCAGGGCACTCTCTCCAGACAATGCAGTGCATCCCCAAAGGTGACAGTGCACTCTCTGGACTCACTGTACTGCTCGAGCCGCGGCAGCCGCTCCAGCCGCGTTAGCCCCTCCAGCCTCGGCAGCCGCTCCAGCCGCTCCAGCCGCGGCAGCCGCGGCAGCCGGTCCAGCCGCGGCAGCCGCTCCAGCCGCGGCAGCCCCTCCATCCGCGGCATACGCGGCAGCCGCTCCAGCCGCTCCAACCGCGGCAGCCGCTCCAACCGCGGCAGGCGCTCCAGCCGCGGCAGCCGCTCCAGCCGTGGCAGCCGCTCCACTCGGTAGCGGCTTTCGCGGCTGCCGCGGCTGGAGCGTCTGCCGCGGCTGCCGCGGCTGGAGCGGCTGCCGCGGCTGGAGCGGCTGCGGCGGCTGGAGCGTCTAGAGCGTCTGCCGAACTGGAGGGGCTACCGCGTCTGGAGCGGCTGAGGCGGCTGGAGCGGATGCCGCGGCTGGAGCAGTGCAGTGAGTCCAGAGAGTCAACAGGCAC
This sequence comes from Anser brachyrhynchus, assembly GCF_964034855.1. Taxonomy (NCBI): domain Eukaryota; kingdom Metazoa; phylum Chordata; class Aves; order Anseriformes; family Anatidae; genus Anser; species Anser brachyrhynchus. The sequence continues at coordinate 58,002 of NW_027663571.1, read as the reverse complement.
CACTGAGGATGCAGTACAGTGAGTCCAGAGAGTGCACTGGCACCACAGGGGATGCACTGCAGTTACTCCAGAGAGTGCACTGGAACCACTGGGGATGCAGTTCAGTGAGTCCAGAGAGTGCAATGGCACCACAGGGGATTCAGATACATTCTCACTTCAGTGAGATCCCCAGTAGTGCCAGTGCACTCTCTGGACTCACTGCACTGCATCCCCATAGCTGACAGTTCCCTCTCTGGACTCAATGCACTGCATCACCTTTGGTGCCAGGGCACTCTCCGGACTCACTGCAGTGCATCCGGAGTGGTGCCAATGCACTCTCTGGACTCACTGCACTGCATCCCCAGTGGTGCCAGTGCACTCTCTGGACTCACTGTAGTGCATCCCCAGTGGTGCCAGTGCACTCTCTGGACTCACTGTAGTGCATCCCCCGTGGTGCCAGTGCACTCTCTGGACTCACTGCACTGCGTCCCCAGTGGTGCCAGTGCACTCTCTGGACTCACTGCACTGCGTCCCCAGTGGTGCCAGTGCACTCTCTGGACTCACTGCACTGCGTCTCCAGTGGTGCCAGTGCACTCTCTGGACTCACTGCACTGCATCCCCAGTGGTGCCAGTGCACTCTCTGAGCTCACTGCAGTGCATCCCCAGTGGTGCCAGTGCACTCTCTGGACTCACTGCACTGCATCCCCAGTGGTGCCAGTGCACTCTCTGCACTCACTGCACTGCATCCCCAGTGGTGCCAGTGTAGTCTCTGGACTCACAGCAGTGCATCCCCAGTGGTGCCAGTGCAACTACTGGACTCACTGCAGTGCATCCCCAGTGGAGCCAGTGCACTTTCTGGAGTCACTGCAGTGCATCCCCAGTTGTTCCATTGCACTCTCTGGACTCACTGCATTGGATCCCCAGTGGCGTCAGTGCACTCTCTGGACTCAGTGCAGTGCATCCCCAGTGGTGCCAGTGCACTCTCTGGACTGTGTGCACTGCATCCCCAATGGTGCCAGTGCACTCTATGTAGTCACTGCACTGCGTCCCCATTGCTGCCAGTGCACTCTCTGGACTCACTGCAGTGTATCCCAGTGGTGCCTCTGCACTCTCTGGACTCACTGCAGTGCATCCCCAGTGGTGCCAGTGCACTCTCTGTACTCACTGCAGTGCATTCCCAGTGGTGTCAGTGCACTCTCTGGACTCACTGCAGTGAATCTCCAGTAGTGCCAGTGCACTCTCTGGACTCACTGCACTGCATCCCCAGTGGTGCCAGTTCACTCTCTGGACTCACTGAACTGCATCCCCAGTGGTGCCAGTGCACTCTCTGGACTCACTGTACTGCTCGAGCCGCGGCAGCCGCTCCAGCCGCGTTAGCCCCTCCAGCCTCGGCAGCCGCTCCAGCCGCTCCAGCCGCGGCAGCCGCGGCAGCCGGTCCAGCCGCGGCAGCCGCTCCAGCCGCGGCAGCCCCTCCATCCGCGGCATACGCGGCAGCCGCTCCAGCCGCTCCAGCCGCGGCAGCCGCTCCAACCGCGGCAGGCGCTCCAGCCGCGGCATCCGCGGCAGGCGCTCCACCCGCGGCAGCCGCTCCAACCGCGGCAGGCGCTCCAGCCGCGGCAGCCGCTCCAGCCGTGGCAGCCGCTCCACTCGGTAGCGGCTTTCGCGGCTGCCGCGGCTGGAGCGTCTGCCGCGGCTGCCGCGGCTGGAGCGGCTGCCGCGGCTGGAGCGGCTGCGGCGGCTGGAGCGTCTAGAGCGTCTGCCGAACTGGAGGGGCTACCGCGTCTGGAGCGGCTGAGGCGGCTGGAGCGGATGCCGCGGCTGGAGCAGTGCAGTGAGTCCAGAGAGTCAACAGGCACCACTGAGGATGCAGTACAGTGAGTCCAGAGAGTGCACTGGCACCACAGGGGATGCACTGCAGTTACTCCAGAGAGTGCACTGGAACCACTGGGGATGCAGTTCAGTGAGTCCAGAGAGTGCAATGGCACCACAGGGGATTCAGATACATTCTCACTTCAGTGAGATCCCCAGTAGTGCCAGTGCACTCTCTGGACTCACAGCAGTGCATCCCCAGTGGTGCCAGTGCACTCTCTGGACTCACTGCACTGCATCCCCAGTGGTGCCAGTGCACTCTCTGGACTCACTGCAGTGCATCCCCAGTGGTGCCAGTGCACTCTCTGGACTCACTGCAGTGCATCCCCACTGGTGCCAGTGCACTCTCTGGACTCACTGCACTGCATCCCCAGTGGTGCCAGTGCACTCTCTGGACTCACTGCAGTGCATCCCCAGTGGTGCCAGTGCACTCTCTGGACTCACTGCACTTCATCCCCAGTGGTGCCAGTGCACTCTCTGGACTCACTGCATTGAATCCCCAGTGGTGCCAGTGCACTCTCTGCACTCACTGCACTGCATCAACAGTTGTGCCTCTGCACTCTCTGGAGTCACTGCACTGCATCCCCAGTGGTGCCAGTGCACTCTCTGGACTCACTGTAGTGCATCCCCCGTGGTGCCATTGCACTCTCTGGACTCACTGCACTGCGTCCCCAGTGGTGCCAGTGCACTCTCTGGACTCACTGCACTGCATCCCCAGTGGTGCCAGTGCACTCTCTGGACTCACTGCACTGCATCCCCAGTGGTGCCAGTGCACTGTCTGGACTCACTGCAGTGTATCGCCATTGGAGCTGGTGCACTCTCTGGACTCACTAAACTGCATCCCCAGTGGTGCCATTGCTCTCTGTGGACACACTGCACTGCTTCCCCAGTGGTGCCAGTGCACTCTATGGACTCACTGCACTGCATCCCCAGTGGAGCCAGAGCACTCTCTGGACTCACTGCAGTGCATCCCCAGTGGTGACAGTGCACTCTCTGGACTCACTGTGCTGCATCCCCAGTGGTGCCAGTGCACTCTCTGGACTCACTGCATTGCATCCCCTGTGGTGCCATTGCACTCTCAGGACTCACTGCACTGCATCCCCAGTGGTGCCAGTGCACTCTCTGGTCTCACTGCACTGCATCCCCATTGCTGACAGTGCCCTCTCTGGACTCACTGCACTGCATTCCCAGTGGTGCCAGTGCACTCTCTGGACTCACTGTAGTGCATCCCCATTGGTGCCAGGGCACTCTCTGCAGACAATGCAGTGCATCCCCAAAGGTGACAGTGCCCTCTCTGGACTCACTGTACTGCTCTAGCCGCGGCAGCCGCTCCAGCCGCGTTAGCCCCTCCAGCCTCGGCAGCCGCTCCAGCCGCGGCTTCCGCGGCAGCCGGTCCAGCCGCGGCAGCCGCTCCAGCCGCGGCAGCCCCTCCATCCGCGGCATACGCGGCAGCCGCTCCAGCCGCTCCAGCCGCGGCAGCCGCTCCAACCGCGGCAGGCGCTCCAGCCGCGGCAGCCGCTCCAGCCGTGGCAGCCGCTCCACTCGGTAGCGGCTTTCGCGGCTGCCGCGGCTGGAGCGTCTGCCGCGGCTGCCGCGGCTGGAGCGGCTGCCGCGGCTGGAGCGGCTGCGGCGGCTGGAGCGTCTAGAGCGTCTGCCGAACTTGAGGGGCTACCGCGTCTGGAGCGGCTGAGGCGGCTGGAGCGGATGCCGCGGCTGGAGCAGTGCAGTGAGTCCAGAGAGTCAACAGGCACCACTGAGGATGCAGTACAGTGAGTCCAGAGAGTGCACTGGCACCACAGGGGATGCACTGCAGTTACTCCAGAGAGTGCACTGGAACCACTGGGGATGCAGTTCAGTGTGTCCAGAGAGTGCAATGGCACCACAGGGGATTCAGATACATTCTCACTTCAGTGAGATCCCCAGTAGTGCCAGTGCACTCTCTGGACTCACTGCACTGCATCCCCATTGGGGCCAGTGTACTCTCTGGACTCACTGCATTGGATCCCCAGTGGCGTCAGTGCACTCTCTGGACTCACTGCAGTGCATCCCCAGTGGTGCCAGTGCACTCTCTGGACTGTGTGCACTGCATCCCCAATGGTGCCAGTGCACTCTATGTAGTCACTGCACTGCGTCCCCATTGCTGCCAGTGCACTCTCTGGACTCACTGCAGTGTATCCCAGTGGTGCCTCTGCACTCTCTGGACTCACTGCAGTGCATCCCCAGTGCTGACAGTGCACTCTCTGTACTCACTGCAGTGCATTCCCAGTGGTGTCAGTGCACTCTCTGGACTCACTGCAGTGAATCTCCCTTGGTGCCAGTGCACTCTCTGGACTCACTGCACTGCATTCCCAGTGGTGCCAGTGCACTCTCTGGATTCACTGCAGTGCATCCCCAGTGGTTCCAGTGCACTCTCTGTACTCACTGCACTGGATCACCTGTGGTGCCTGTGAAGTTTCTGGACTCACTGCAGTGCAACCCCAGTGGTGCCAATGTAATCTCTGGACTCAAGGCACAGTAACCCCAGTGGTGCCAGTGCAATCTAAGGACTCACAGCAGTGCAGCTAAAATTGGTGCCAGTGCACTCTCTGGACTCACTGCACTGCATCCCCATTTGTGCCAGTGCACTCTCTGGACTCACTGCACTACATCCTCTTTGGTGCCAGTGCACTCTCTGGACTCACTGCAGTGCATCCACTGTGGTGCCAGTGCACTCTCAGGACTCACTGCACTGCATCCCCAGTGGTGCCAGTGCACTCTCTGGACTCATTGAAGTGCATCCCCAGTGGAGCCATTGCTCTCTGTGGACACACTGCACTGCTTCCCCAGTGGTGCCACTGCACTCTATGGACTCACTGCACTGCATCCCCAGTGGAGCCAGAGCACTCTCTGGACTCACTGCAGTGCATCCCCAGTGGTGACAGTGCACTCTCTGGACTCACTGTGCTGCATCCCCAATGGTGCCAGTGCACTCTCTGGACTCACTGCATTGCATCCCCTGTGGTGCCATTGCACTCTCAGGACTCACTGCACTGCATCCCCAGTGGTGCCAGTGCACTCTCTGGTCTCACTGCACTGCATCCCCATTGCTGACAGTGCCCTCTCTGGACTCACTGCACTGCATTCCCAGTGGTGCCAGTGCACTCTCTGGACTCACTGTAGTGCATCCCAGTGGTGCCAGGGCACTCTCTCCAGACAATGCAGTGCATCCCCAAAGGTGACAGTGCACTCTCTGGACTCACTGTACTGCTCGAGCCGCGGCAGCCGCTCCAGCCGCGTTAGCCCCTCCAGCCTCGGCAGCCGCTCCAGCCGCTCCAGCCGCGGCAGCCGCGGCAGCCGGTCCAGCCGCGGCAGCCGCTCCAGCCGCGGCAGCCCCTCCATCCGCGGCATACGCGGCAGCCGCTCCAGCCGCTCCAACCGCGGCAGCCGCTCCAACCGCGGCAGGCGCTCCAGCCGCGGCAGCCGCTCCAGCCGTGGCAGCCGCTCCACTCGGTAGCGGCTTTCGCGGCTGCCGCGGCTGGAGCGTCTGCCGCGGCTGCCGCGGCTGGAGCGGCTGCCGCGGCTGGAGCGGCTGCGGCGGCTGGAGCGTCTAGAGCGTCTGCCGAACTGGAGGGGCTACCGTGTCTGGAGCGGCTGAGGCGGCTGGAGCGGATGCCGCGGCTGGAGCAGTGCAGTGAGTCCAGAGAGTCAACAGGCACCACTGAGGATGCAGTACAGTGAGTCCAGAGAGTGCACTGGCACCACAGGGGATGCACTGCAGTTACTCCAGAGAGTGCACTGGAACCACTGGGGATGCAGTTCAGTGAGTCCAGAGAGTGCAATGGCACCACAGGGGATTCAGATACATTCTCACTTCAGTGAGATCCCCAGTAGTGCCAGTGCACTCTCTGGACTCACTGCACTGCATCCCCATAGCTGACAGTTCCCTCTCTGGACTCAATGCACTGCATCACCTTTGGTGCCAGGGCACTCTCCGGACTCACTGCAGTGCATCCGGAGTGGTGCCAATGCACTCTCTGGACTCACTGCACTGCATCCCCAGTGGTGCCAGTGCACTCTCTGGACTCACTGTAGTGCATCCCCAGTGGTGCCAGTGCACTCTCTGGACTCACTGTAGTGCATCCCCCGTGGTGCCAGTGCACTCTCTGGACTCACTGTAGTGCATCCCCCGTGGTGCCAGTGCACTCTCTGGACTCACTGCACTGCGTCCCCAGTGGTGCCAGTGCACTCTCTGGACTCACTGCACTGCGTCTCCAGTGGTGCCAGTGCACTCTCTGGACTCACTGCACTGCATCCCCAGTGGTGCCAGTGCACTCTCTGAGCTCACTGCAGTGCATCCCCAGTGGTGCCAGTGCACTCTCTGGACTCACTGCACTGCATCCCCAGTGGTGCCAGTGCACTCTCTGCACTCACTGCACTGCATCCCCAGTGGTGCCAGTGTAGTCTCTGGACTCACAGCAGTGCATCCCCAGTGGTGCCAGTGCAACTACTGGACTCACTGCAGTGCATCCCCAGTGGAGCCAGTGCACTTTCTGGAGTCACTGCAGTGCATCCCCAGTTGTTCCATTGCACTCTCTGGACTCACTGCATTGGATCCCCAGTGGCGTCAGTGCACTCTCTGGACTCAGTGCAGTGCATCCCCAGTGGTGCCAGTGCACTCTCTGGACTGTGTGCACTGCATCCCCAATGGTGCCAGTGCACTCTATGTAGTCACTGCACTGCGTCCCCATTGCTGCCAGTGCACTCTCTGGACTCACTGCAGTGTATCCCAGTGGTGCCTCTGCACTCTCTGGACTCACTGCAGTGCATCCCCAGTGGTGCCAGTGCACTCTCTGTACTCACTGCAGTGCATTCCCAGTGGTGTCAGTGCACTCTCTGGACTCACTGCAGTGAATCTCCAGTAGTGCCAGTGCACTCTCTGGACTCACTGCACTGCATCCCCAGTGGTGCCAGTTCACTCTCTGGACTCACTGAACTGCATCCCCAGTGGTGCCAGTGCACTCTCTGGACTCACTGTACTGCTCGAGCCGCGGCAGCCGCTCCAGCCGCGTTAGCCCCTCCAGCCTCGGCAGCCGCTCCAGCCGCTCCAGCCGCGGCAGCCGCGGCAGCCGGTCCAGCCGCGGCAGCCGCTCCAGCCGCGGCAGCCCCTCCATCCGCGGCATACGCGGCAGCCGCTCCAGCCGCTCCAGCCGCGGCAGCCGCTCCAACCGCGGCAGGCGCTCCAGCCGCGGCATCCGCGGCAGGCGCTCCACCCGCGGCAGCCGCTCCAACCGCGGCAGGCGCTCCAGCCGCGGCAGCCGCTCCAGCCGTGGCAGCCGCTCCACTCGGTAGCGGCTTTCGCGGCTGCCGCGGCTGGAGCGTCTGCCGCGGCTGCCGCGGCTGGAGCGGCTGCCGCGGCTGGAGCGGCTGCGGCGGCTGGAGCGTCTAGAGCGTCTGCCGAACTGGAGGGGCTACCGCGTCTGGAGCGGCTGAGGCGGCTGGAGCGGATGCCGCGGCTGGAGCAGTGCAGTGAGTCCAGAGAGTCAACAGGCACCACTGAGGATGCAGTACAGTGAGTCCAGAGAGTGCACTGGCACCACAGGGGATGCACTGCAGTTACTCCAGAGAGTGCACTGGAACCACTGGGGATGCAGTTCAGTGAGTCCAGAGAGTGCAATGGCACCACAGGGGATTCAGATACATTCTCACTTCAGTGAGATCCCCAGTAGTGCCAGTGCACTCTCTGGACTCACAGCAGTGCATCCCCAGTGGTGCCAGTGCACTCTCTGGACTCACTGCACTGCATCCCCAGTGGTGCCAGTGCACTCTCTGGACTCACTGCAGTGCATCCCCAGTGGTGCCAGTGCACTCTCTGGACTCACTGCAGTGCATCCCCACTGGTGCCAGTGCACTCTCTGGACTCACTGCACTGCATCCCCAGTGGTGCCAGTGCACTCTCTGGACTCACTGCAGTGCATCCCCAGTGGTGCCAGTGCACTCTCTGGACTCACTGCACTTCATCCCCAGTGGTGCCAGTGCACTCTCTGGACTCACTGCATTGAATCCCCAGTGGTGCCAGTGCACTCTCTGCACTCACTGCACTGCATCAACAGTTGTGCCTCTGCACTCTCTGGAGTCACTGCACTGCATCCCCAGTGGTGCCAGTGCACTCTCTGGACTCACTGTAGTGCATCCCCCGTGGTGCCATTGCTCTCTGTGGACACACTGCACTGCTTCCCCAGTGGTGCCAGTGCACTCTATGGACTCACTGCACTGCATCCCCAGTGGAGCCAGAGCACTCTCTGGACTCACTGCAGTGCATCCCCAGTGGTGACAGTGCACTCTCTGGACTCACTGTGCTGCATCCCCAGTGGTGCCAGTGCACTCTCTGGACTCACTGCATTGCATCCCCTGTGGTGCCATTGCACTCTCAGGACTCACTGCACTGCATCCCCAGTGGTGCCAGTGCACTCTCTGGTCTCACTGCACTGCATCCCCATTGCTGACAGTGCCCTCTCTGGACTCACTGCACTGCATTCCCAGTGGTGCCAGTGCACTCTCTGGACTCACTGTAGTGCATCCCCATTGGTGCCAGGGCACTCTCTGCAGACAATGCAGTGCATCCCCAAAGGTGACAGTGCCCTCTCTGGACTCACTGTACTGCTCTAGCCGCGGCAGCCGCTCCAGCCGCGTTAGCCCCTCCAGCCTCGGCAGCCGCTCCAGCCGCTCCAGCCGCGGCTTCCGCGGCAGCCGGTCCAGCCGCGGCAGCCGCTCCAGCCGCGGCAGCCCCTCCATCCGCGGCATACGCGGCAGCCGCTCCAGCCGCTCCAGCCGCGGCAGCCGCTCCAACCGCGGCAGGCGCTCCAGCCGCGGCAGCCGCTCCAGCCGTGGCAGCCGCTCCACTCGGTAGCGGCTTTCGCGGCTGCCGCGGCTGGAGCGGCTGCGGCGGCTGGAGCGTCTAGAGCGTCTGCCGAACTTGAGGGGCTACCGCGTCTGGAGCGGCTGAGGCGGCTGGAGCGGATGCCGCGGCTGGAGCAGTGCAGTGAGTCCAGAGAGTCAACAGGCACCACTGAGGATGCAGTACAGTGAGTCCAGAGAGTGCACTGGCACCACAGGGGATGCACTGCAGTTACTCCAGAGAGTGCACTGGAACCACTGGGGATGCAGTTCAGTGTGTCCAGAGAGTGCAATGGCACCACAGGGGATTCAGATACATTCTCACTTCAGTGAGATCCCCAGTAGTGCCAGTGCACTCTCTGGACTCACTGCACTGCATCCCCATAGCTGACAGTTCCCTCTCTGGACTCAATGCACTGCATCACCATTGGTGCCAGGGCACTCTCCGGACTCACTGCAGTGCATCCGCAGTGGTGCCAATGCACTCTCTGGACTCCCTGCACTGCATCCCCAGTGGTGCCAGTGCACTCTCTGGACTCACTGTAGTGCATCCCCAGTGGTGCCAGTGCACTCTCTGGACTCACTGTAGTGCATCCCCCGTGGTGCCAGTGCACTCTCTGGACTCACTGCACTGCGTCCCCAGTGGTGCCAGTGCACTCTCTGGACTCACTGCACTGCGTCCCCAGTGGTGCCAGTGCACTCTCTGGACTCACTGCACTGCATCCCCAGTGGTGCCAGTGCACTCTCTGAGCTCACTGCAGTGCATCCCCAGTGGTGCCAGTGCACTCCCTGGACTCACTGCACTGCATCAACAGTGGTGCCTGTGCACTCTCTGCACTCACTGCACTGCATCCCCAGTGGTGCCAGTGCACTCTCTGAACTCACAGCAGTGCATCCCCAGTGGTGCCAGTGCAACTACTGGACTCACTGCAGTGTAGCTCAGTGGTGCCAGTGCACTCTCTGGACTCACTGCAGTGCATCCCCAGTGGTGCCAGTGCGCTCTCTGGACTCACTTCAGTGCATACCCAGTGGTGCCAGTGCACTTTCTGGAGTCACTGCAGTGCATCCCCAGTTGTTCCATTGCACTCTCTGGACTCACTGCATTGGATCCCCAGTGGCGTCAGTGCACTCTCTGGACTCACAGCAGTGCATCCCCAGTGGTGCCAGTGCACTCTCTGGACTCACTGCACTGCATCCCCAGTGGTGCCAGTGCACTCTCTGGACTCACTGCAGTGCATCCCCAGTGGTGCCAGTGCACTCTCTGGACTCACTGCAGTGCATCCCCACTGGTGCCAGTGCACTCTCTGGACTCACTGCACTGCATCCCCAGTGGTGCCAGTGCACTCTCTGGACTCACTGCAGTGCATCCCCAGTGGTGCCAGTGCACTCTCTGGACTCACTGCACTTCATCCCCAGTGGTGCCAGTGCACTCTCTGGACTCACTGCATTGAATCCCCAGTGGTGCCAGTGCACTCTCTGCACTCACTGCACTGCATCAACAGTTGTGCCTCTGCACTCTCTGGAGTCACTGCACTGCATCCCCAGTGGTGCCAGTGCACTCTCTGGACTCACTGTAGTGCATCCCCCGTGGTGCCATTGCACTCTCTGGACTCACTGCACTGCGTCCCCAGTGGTGCCAGTGCACTCTCTGGACTCACTGCACTGCATCCCCAGTGGTGCCAGTGCACTCTCTGGACTCACTGCACTGCATCCCCAGTGGTGCCAGTGCACTGTCTGGACTCACTGCAGTGTATCGCCATTGGAGCTGGTGCACTCTCTGGACTCACTAAACTGCATCCCCAGTGGTGCCATTGCTCTCTGTGGACACACTGCACTGCTTCCCCAGTGGTGCCAGTGCACTCTATGGACTCACTGCACTGCATCCCCAGTGGAGCCAGAGCACTCTCTGGACTCACTGCAGTGCATCCCCAGTGGTGACAGTGCACTCTCTGGACTCACTGTGCTGCATCCCCAGTGGTGCCAGTGCACTCTCTGGACTCACTGCATTGCATCCCCTGTGGTGCCATTGCACTCTCAGGACTCACTGCACTGCATCCCCAGTGGTGCCAGTGCACTCTCTGGTCTCACTGCACTGCATCCCCATTGCTGACAGTGCCCTCTCTGGACTCACTGCACTGCATTCCCAGTGGTGCCAGTGCACTCTCTGGACTCACTGTAGTGCATCCCCATTGGTGCCAGGGCACTCTCTGCAGACAATGCAGTGCATCCCCAAAGGTGACAGTGCCCTCTCTGGACTCACTGTACTGCTCTAGCCGCGGCAGCCGCTCCAGCCGCGTTAGCCCCTCCAGCCTCGGCAGCCGCTCCAGCCGCGGCTTCCGCGGCAGCCGGTCCAGCCGCGGCAGCCGCTCCAGCCGCGGCAGCCCCTCCATCCGCGGCATACGCGGCAGCCGCTCCAGCCGCTCCAGCCGCGGCAGCCGCTCCAACCGCGGCAGGCGCTCCAGCCGCGGCAGCCGCTCCAGCCGTGGCAGCCGCTCCACTCGGTAGCGGCTTTCGCGGCTGCCGCGGCTGGAGCGTCTGCCGCGGCTGCCGCGGCTGGAGCGGCTGCCGCGGCTGGAGCGGCTGCGGCGGCTGGAGCGTCTAGAGCGTCTGCCGAACTTGAGGGGCTACCGCGTCTGGAGCGGCTGAGGCGGCTGGAGCGGATGCCGCGGCTGGAGCAGTGCAGTGAGTCCAGAGAGTCAACAGGCACCACTGAGGATGCAGTACAGTGAGTCCAGAGAGTGCACTGGCACCACAGGGGATGCACTGCAGTTACTCCAGAGAGTGCACTGGAACCACTGGGGATGCAGTTCAGTGTGTCCAGAGAGTGCAATGGCACCACAGGGGATTCAGATACATTCTCACTTCAGTGAGATCCCCAGTAGTGCCAGTGCACTCTCTGGACTCACTGCACTGCATCCCCATTGGGGCCAGTGTACTCTCTGGACTCACTGCATTGGATCCCCAGTGGCGTCAGTGCACTCTCTGGACTCACTGCAGTGCATCCCCAGTGGTGCCAGTGCACTCTCTGGACTGTGTGCACTGCATCCCCAATGGTGCCAGTGCACTCTATGTAGTCACTGCACTGCGTCCCCATTGCTGCCAGTGCACTCTCTGGACTCACTGCAGTGTATCCCAGTGGTGCCTCTGCACTCTCTGGACTCACTGCAGTGCATCCCCAGTGCTGACAGTGCACTCTCTGTACTCACTGCAGTGCATTCCCAGTGGTGTCAGTGCACTCTCTGGACTCACTGCAGTGAATCTCCCTTGGTGCCAGTGCACTCTCTGGACTCACTGCACTGCATTCCCAGTGGTGCCAGTGCACTCTCTGGATTCACTGCAGTGCATCCCCAGTGGTTCCAGTGCACTCTCTGTACTCACTGCACTGGATCACCTGTGGTGCCTGTGAAGTTTCTGGACTCACTGCAGTGCAACCCCAGTGGTGCCAATGTAATCTCTGGACTCAAGGCACAGTAACCCCAGTGGTGCCAGTGCAATCTAAGGACTCACAGCAGTGCAGCTAAAATTGGTGCCAGTGCACTCTCTGGACTCACTGCACTGCATCCCCATTTGTGCCAGTGCACTCTCTGGACTCACTGCACTACATCCTCTTTGGTGCCAGTGCACTCTCTGGACTCACTGCAGTGCATCCACTGTGGTGCCAGTGCACTCTCAGGACTCACTGCACTGCATCCCCAGTGGTGCCAGTGCACTCTCTGGACTCATTGAAGTGCATCCCCAGTGGAGCCATTGCTCTCTGTGGACACACTGCACTGCTTCCCCAGTGGTGCCACTGCACTCTATGGACTCACTGCACTGCATCCCCAGTGGAGCCAGAGCACTCTCTGGACTCACTGCAGTGCATCCCCAGTGGTGACAGTGCACTCTCTGGACTCACTGTGCTGCATCCCCAATGGTGCCAGTGCACTCTCTGGACTCACTGCATTGCATCCCCTGTGGTGCCATTGCACTCTCAGGACTCACTGCACTGCATCCCCAGTGGTGCCAGTGCACTCTCTGGTCTCACTGCACTGCATCCCCATTGCTGACAGTGCCCTCTCTGGACTCACTGCACTGCATTCCCAGTGGTGCCAGTGCACTCTCTGGACTCACTGTAGTGCATCCCAGTGGTGCCAGGGCACTCTCTCCAGACAATGCAGTGCATCCCCAAAGGTGACAGTGCACTCTCTGGACTCACTGTACTGCTCGAGCCGCGGCAGCCGCTCCAGCCGCGTTAGCCCCTCCAGCCTCGGCAGCCGCTCCAGCCGCTCCAGCCGCGGCAGCCGCGGCAGCCGGTCCAGCCGCGGCAGCCGCTCCAGCCGCGGCAGCCCCTCCATCCGCGGCATACGCGGCAGCCGCTCCAGCCGCTCCAACCGCGGCAGCCGCTCCAACCGCGGCAGGCGCTCCAGCCGCGGCAGCCGCTCCAGCCGTGGCAGCCGCTCCACTCGGTAGCGGCTTTCGCGGCTGCCGCGGCTGGAGCGTCTGCCGCGGCTGCCGCGGCTGGAGCGGCTGCCGCGGCTGGAGCGGCTGCGGCGGCTGGAGCGTCTAGAGCGTCTGCCGAACTGGAGGGGCTACCGTGTCTGGAGCGGCTGAGGCGGCTGGAGCGGATGCCGCGGCTGGAGCAGTGCAGTGAGTCCAGAGAGTCAACAGGCACCACTGAGGATGCAGTACAGTGAGTCCAGAGAGTGCACTGGCACCACAGGGGATGCACTGCAGTTACTCCAGAGAGTGCACTGGAACCACTGGGGATGCAGTTCAGTGAGTCCAGAGAGTGCAATGGCACCACAGGGGATTCAGATACATTCTCACTTCAGTGAGATCCCCAGTAGTGCCAGTGCACTCTCTGGACTCACTGCACTGCATCCCCATAGCTGACAGTTCCCTCTCTGGACTCAATGCACTGCATCACCTTTGGTGCCAGGGCACTCTCCGGACTCACTGCAGTGCATCCGGAGTGGTGCCAATGCACTCTCTGGACTCACTGCACTGCATCCCCAGTGGTGCCAGTGCACTCTCTGGACTCACTGTAGTGCATCCCCAGTGGTGCCAGTGCACTCTCTGGACTCACTGTAGTGCATCCCCCGTGGTGCCAGTGCACTCTCTGGACTCACTGTAGTGCATCCCCCGTGGTGCCAGTGCACTCTCTGGACTCACTGCACTGCGTCCCCAGTGGTGCCAGTGCACTCTCTGGACTCACTGCACTGCGTCTCCAGTGGTGCCAGTGCACTCTCTGGACTCACTGCACTGCATCCCCAGTGGTGCCAGTGCACTCTCTGAGCTCACTGCAGTGCATCCCCAGTGGTGCCAGTGCACTCTCTGGACTCACTGCACTGCATCCCCAGTGGTGCCAGTGCACTCTCTGCACTCACTGCACTGCATCCCCAGTGGTGCCAGTGTAGTCTCTGGACTCACAGCAGTGCATCCCCAGTGGTGCCAGTGCAACTACTGGACTCACTGCAGTGCATCCCCAGTGGAGCCAGTGCACTTTCTGGAGTCACTGCAGTGCATCCCCAGTTGTTCCATTGCACTCTCTGGACTCACTGCATTGGATCCCCAGTGGCGTCAGTGCACTCTCTGGACTCAGTGCAGTGCATCCCCAGTGGTGCCAGTGCACTCTCTGGACTGTGTGCACTGCATCCCCAATGGTGCCAGTGCACTCTATGTAGTCACTGCACTGCGTCCCCATTGCTGCCAGTGCACTCTCTGGACTCACTGCAGTGTATCCCAGTGGTGCCTCTGCACTCTCTGGACTCACTGCAGTGCATCCCCAGTGGTGCCAGTGCACTCTCTGTACTCACTGCAGTGCATTCCCAGTGGTGTCAGTGCACTCTCTGGACTCACTGCAGTGAATCTCCAGTAGTGCCAGTGCACTCTCTGGACTCACTGCACTGCATCCCCAGTGGTGCCAGTTCACTCTCTGGACTCACTGAACTGCATCCCCAGTGGTGCCAGTGCACTCTCTGGACTCACTGTACTGCTCGAGCCGCGGCAGCCGCTCCAGCCGCGTTAGCCCCTCCAGCCTCGGCAGCCGCTCCAGCCGCTCCAGCCGCGGCAGCCGCGGCAGCCGGTCCAGCCGCGGCAGCCGCTCCAGCCGCGGCAGCCCCTCCATCCGCGGCATACGCGGCAGCCGCTCCAGCCGCTCCAGCCGCGGCAGCCGCTCCAACCGCGGCAGGCGCTCCAGCCGCGGCATCCGCGGCAGGCGCTCCACCCGCGGCAGCCGCTCCAACCGCGGCAGGCGCTCCAGCCGCGGCAGCCGCTCCAGCCGTGGCAGCCGCTCCACTCGGTAGCGGCTTTCGCGGCTGCCGCGGCTGGAGCGTCTGCCGCGGCTGCCGCGGCTGGAGCGGCTGCCGCGGCTGGAGCGGCTGCGGCGGCTGGAGCGTCTAGAGCGTCTGCCGAACTGGAGGGGCTACCGCGTCTGGAGCGGCTGAGGCGGCTGGAGCGGATGCCGCGGCTGGAGCAGTGCAGTGAGTCCAGAGAGTCAACAGGCACCACTGAGGATGCAGTACAGTGAGTCCAGAGAGTGCACTGGCACCACAGGGGATGCACTGCAGTTACTCCAGAGAGTGCACTGGAACCACTGGGGATGCAGTTCAGTGAGTCCAGAGAGTGCAATGGCACCACAGGGGATTCAGATACATTCTCACTTCAGTGAGATCCCCAGTAGTGCCAGTGCACTCTCTGGACTCACAGCAGTGCATCCCCAGTGGTGCCAGTGCACTCTCTGGACTCACTGCACTGCATCCCCAGTGGTGCCAGTGCACTCTCTGGACTCACTGCAGTGCATCCCCAGTGGTGCCAGTGCACTCTCTGGACTCACTGCAGTGCATCCCCACTGGTGCCAGTGCACTCTCTGGACTCACTGCACTGCATCCCCAGTGGTGCCAGTGCACTCTCTGGACTCACTGCAGTGCATCCCCAGTGGTGCCAGTGCACTCTCTGGACTCACTGCACTTCATCCCCAGTGGTGCCAGTGCACTCTCTGGACTCACTGCATTGAATCCCCAGTGGTGCCAGTGCACTCTCTGCACTCACTGCACTGCATCAACAGTTGTGCCTCTGCACTCTCTGGAGTCACTGCACTGCATCCCCAGTGGTGCCAGTGCACTCTCTGGACTCACTGTAGTGCATCCCCCGTGGTGCCATTGCTCTCTGTGGACACACTGCACTGCTTCCCCAGTGGTGCCAGTGCACTCTATGGACTCACTGCACTGCATCCCCAGTGGAGCCAGAGCACTCTCTGGACTCACTGCAGTGCATCCCCAGTGGTGACAGTGCACTCTCTGGACTCACTGTGCTGCATCCCCAGTGGTGCCAGTGCACTCTCTGGACTCACTGCATTGCATCCCCTGTGGTGCCATTGCACTCTCAGGACTCACTGCACTGCATCCCCAGTGGTGCCAGTGCACTCTCTGGTCTCACTGCACTGCATCCCCATTGCTGACAGTGCCCTCTCTGGACTCACTGCACTGCATTCCCAGTGGTGCCAGTGCACTCTCTGGACTCACTGTAGTGCATCCCCATTGGTGCCAGGGCACTCTCTGCAGACAATGCAGTGCATCCCCAAAGGTGACAGTGCCCTCTCTGGACTCACTGTACTGCTCTAGCCGCGGCAGCCGCTCCAGCCGCGTTAGCCCCTCCAGCCTCGGCAGCCGCTCCAGCCGCTCCAGCCGCGGCTTCCGCGGCAGCCGGTCCAGCCGCGGCAGCCGCTCCAGCCGCGGCAGCCCCTCCATCCGCGGCATACGCGGCAGCCGCTCCAGCCGCTCCAGCCGCGGCAGCCGCTCCAACCGCGGCAGGCGCTCCAGCCGCGGCAGCCGCTCCAGCCGTGGCAGCCGCTCCACTCGGTAGCGGCTTTCGCGGCTGCCGCGGCTGGAGCGGCTGCGGCGGCTGGAGCGTCTAGAGCGTCTGCCGAACTTGAGGGGCTACCGCGTCTGGAGCGGCTGAGGCGGCTGGAGCGGATGCCGCGGCTGGAGCAGTGCAGTGAGTCCAGAGAGTCAACAGGCACCACTGAGGATGCAGTACAGTGAGTCCAGAGAGTGCACTGGCACCACAGGGGATGCACTGCAGTTACTCCAGAGAGTGCACTGGAACCACTGGGGATGCAGTTCAGTGTGTCCAGAGAGTGCAATGGCACCACAGGGGATTCAGATACATTCTCACTTCAGTGAGATCCCCAGTAGTGCCAGTGCACTCTCTGGACTCACTGCACTGCATCCCCATAGCTGACAGTTCCCTCTCTGGACTCAATGCACTGCATCACCATTGGTGCCAGGGCACTCTCCGGACTCACTGCAGTGCATCCGCAGTGGTGCCAATGCACTCTCTGGACTCCCTGCACTGCATCCCCAGTGGTGCCAGTGCACTCTCTGGACTCACTGTAGTGCATCCCCAGTGGTGCCAGTGCACTCTCTGGACTCACTGTAGTGCATCCCCCGTGGTGCCAGTGCACTCTCTGGACTCACTGCACTGCGTCCCCAGTGGTGCCAGTGCACTCTCTGGACTCACTGCACTGCGTCCCCAGTGGTGCCAGTGCACTCTCTGGACTCACTGCACTGCATCCCCAGTGGTGCCAGTGCACTCTCTGAGCTCACTGCAGTGCATCCCCAGTGGTGCCAGTGCACTCCCTGGACTCACTGCACTGCATCAACAGTGGTGCCTGTGCACTCTCTGCACTCACTGCACTGCATCCCCAGTGGTGCCAGTGCACTCTCTGAACTCACAGCAGTGCATCCCCAGTGGTGCCAGTGCAACTACTGGACTCACTGCAGTGTAGCTCAGTGGTGCCAGTGCACTCTCTGGACTCACTGCAGTGCATCCCCAGTGGTGCCAGTGCGCTCTCTGGACTCACTTCAGTGCATACCCAGTGGTGCCAGTGCACTTTCTGGAGTCACTGCAGTGCATCCCCAGTTGTTCCATTGCACTCTCTGGACTCACTGCATTGGATCCCCAGTGGCGTCAGTGCACTCTCTGGACTCAGTGCAGTGCATCCCCAGTGGTGCCAGTGCACTCTCTGGACTGTGTGCACTGCATCCCCAATGGTGCCAGTGCACTCTATGTAGTCACTGCACTGCGTCCCCATTGCTGCCAGTGCACTCTCTGGACTCACTGCAGTGTATCCCAGTGGTGCCTCTGCACTCTCTGGACTCACTGCAGTGCATCCCCAGTGGTGCCAGTGCACTCTCTGTACTCACTGCAGTGCATTCCCAGTGGTGTCAGTGCACTCTCTGGACTCACTGCAGTGAATCTCCAGTAGTGCCAGTGCACTCTCTGGACTCACTGCACTGCATCCCCAGTGGTGCCAGTTCACTCTCTGGACTCAATGAACTGCATCCCCAGTGGTGCCAGTGCACTCTCTGGACTCACTGTACTGCTCGAGCCGCGGCAGCCGCTCCAGCCGCGTTAGCCCCTCCAGCCTCGGCAGCCGCTCCAGCCGCTCCAGCCGCGGCATCCGCGGCAGCCGGTCCAGCCGCGGCAGCCGCTCCAGCCGCGGCAGCCCCTCCATCCGCGGCATACGCGGCAGCCGCTCCAGCCGCTCCAGCCGCGGCAGCCGCTCCAACCGCGGCAGGCGCTCCAGCCGCGGCATCCGCGGCAGCCGCTCCACCCGCGGCAGCCGCTCCAACCGCGGCAGGCGCTCCAGCCGCGGCAGGCGCTCCAGCCGTGGCAGCCGCTCCACTCGGTAGCGGCTTTCGCGGCTGCCGCGGCTGGAGCGTCTGCCGCGGCTGCCGCGGCTGGAGCGGCTGCCGCGGCTGGAGCGGCTGCGGCGGCTGGAGCGTCTAGAGCGTCTGCCGAACTGGAGGGGCTACCGCGTCTGGAGCGGCTGAGGCGGCTGGAGCGGATGCCGCGGCTGGAGCAGTGCAGTGAGTCCAGAGAGTCAACAGGCACCACTGAGGATGCAGTGCAGTGAGTCCAGAGAGTGCACTGGCACCACAGGGGATGCACTGCAGTTACTCCAGAGAGTGCACTGGAACCACTGGGGATGCAGTTCAGTGTGTCCAGACAGTGCAATGGCACCACAGGGGATTCAGATACATTCTCACTTCAGTGAGATCCCCAGTAGTGCCAGTGCACTCTCTGGACTCACAGCAGTGCATCCCCAGTGGTGCCAGTGCACTCTCTGGACTCACTGCACTGCATCCCCAGTGGTGCCAGTGCACTCTCTGGACTCACTGCACTGCATCCCCAGTGGTGCCAGTGCACTCTCTGGACTCACTGCAGTGCATCCCCAGTGGTGACAGTGCACTCTCTGGACTCACTGTGCTGCATCCCCAGTGGTGCCAGTGCACTCTCTGGACTCACTGCATTGAATCCCCAGTGGTGCCAGTGCACTCTCTGCACTCACTGCACTGCATCAACAGTGGTGCCTCTGCACTCTCTGGAGTCACTGCACTGCATCCCCAGTGGTGCCAGTGCACTCTCTGGAGTCACTGCACTGCATCCCCAGTGGTGCCAGTGCACTCTCTGGACTCACTGTAGTGCATCCCCCGTGGTGCCAGTGCACTCTCTGGACTCACTGCACTGCGTCCCCAGTGGTGCCAGTGCACTCTCTGCACTCACTGCACTGCATCAACAGTTGTGCCTCTGCACTCTCTGGAGTCACTGCACTGCATCCCCAGTGGTGCCAGTGCACTCTCTGGACTCACTGTAGTGCATCCCCCGTGGTGCCATTGCACTCTCTGGACTCACTGCACTGCGTCCCCAGTGGTGCCAGTGCACTCTCTGGACTCACTGCACTGCATCCCCAGTGGTGCCAGTGCACTCTCTGGACTCACTGCACTGCATCCCCAGTGGTGCCAGTGCACTGTCTGGACTCACTGCAGTGTATCGCCATTGGAGCTGGTGCACTCTCTGGACTCACTAAACTGCATCCCCAGTGGTGCCATTGCTCTCTGTGGACACACTGCACTGCTTCCCCAGTGGTGCCAGTGCACTCTATGGACTCACTGCACTGCATCCCCAGTGGAGCCAGAGCACTCTCTGGACTCACTGCAGTGCATCCCCAGTGGTGACAGTGCACTCTCTGGACTCACTGTGCTGCATCCCCAGTGGTGCCAGTGCACTCTCTGGACTCACTGCATTGCATCCCCTGTGGTGCCATTGCACTCTCAGGACTCACTGCACTGCATCCCCAGTGGTGCCAGTGCACTCTCTGGTCTCACTGCACTGCATCCCCATTGCTGACAGTGCCCTCTCTGGACTCACTGCACTGCATTCCCAGTGGTGCCAGTGCACTCTCTGGACTCACTGTAGTGCATCCCCAGTGGTGCCAGGGCACTCTCTGCAGACAATGCAGTGCATCCCCAAAGGTGACAGTGCCCTCTCTGGACTCACTGTACTGCTCTAGCCGCGGCAGCCGCTCCAGCCGCGTTAGCCCCTCCAGCCTCGGCAGCCGCTCCAGCCGCGGCTTCCGCGGCAGCCGGTCCAGCCGCGGCAGCCGCTCCAGCCGCGGCAGCCCCTCCATCCGCGGCATACGCGGCAGCCGCTCCAGCCGCTCCAGCCGCGGCAGCCGCTCCAACCGCGGCAGGCGCTCCAGCCGCGGCAGCCGCTCCAGCCGTGGCAGCCGCTCCACTCGGTAGCGGCTTTCGCGGCTGCCGCGGCTGGAGCGTCTGCCGCGGCTGCCGCGGCTGGAGCGGCTGCCGCGGCTGGAGCGGCTGCGGCGGCTGGAGCGTCTAGAGCGTCTGCCGAACTTGAGGGGCTACCGCGTCTGGAGCGGCTGAGGCGGCTGGAGCGGATGCCGCGGCTGGAGCAGTGCAGTGAGTCCAGAGAGTCAACAGGCACCACTGAGGATGCAGTACAGTGAGTCCAGAGAGTGCACTGGCACCACAGGGGATGCACTGCAGTTACTCCAGAGAGTGCACTGGAACCACTGGGGATGCAGTTCAGTGTGTCCAGAGAGTGCAATGGCACCACAGGGGATTCAGATACATTCTCACTTCAGTGAGATCCCCAGTAGTGCCAGTGCACTCTCTGGACTCACTGCACTGCATCCCCATTGGGGCCAGTGTACTCTCTGGACTCACTGCATTGGATCCCCAGTGGCGTCAGTGCACTCTCTGGACTCACTGCAGTGCATCCCCAGTGGTGCCAGTGCACTCTCTGGACTGTGTGCACTGCATCCCCAATGGTGCCAGTGCACTCTATGTAGTCACTGCACTGCGTCCCCATTGCTGCCAGTGCACTCTCTGGACTCACTGCAGTGTATCCCAGTGGTGCCTCTGCACTCTCTGGACTCACTGCAGTGCATCCCCAGTGCTGACAGTGCACTCTCTGTACTCACTGCAGTGCATTCCCAGTGGTGTCAGTGCACTCTCTGGACTCACTGCAGTGAATCTCCCTTGGTGCCAGTGCACTCTCTGGACTCACTGCACTGCATTCCCAGTGGTGCCAGTGCACTCTCTGGATTCACTGCAGTGCATCCCCAGTGGTTCCAGTGCACTCTCTGTACTCACTGCACTGGATCACCTGTGGTGCCTGTGAAGTTTCTGGACTCACTGCAGTGCAACCCCAGTGGTGCCAATGTAATCTCTGGACTCAAGGCACAGTAACCCCAGTGGTGCCAGTGCAATCTAAGGACTCACAGCAGTGCAGCTAAAATTGGTGCCAGTGCACTCTCTGGACTCACTGCACTGCATCCCCATTTGTGCCAGTGCACTCTCTGGACTCACTGCACTACATCCTCTTTGGTGCCAGTGCACTCTCTGGACTCACTGCAGTGCATCCACTGTGGTGCCAGTGCACTCTCAGGACTCACTGCACTGCATCCCCAGTGGTGCCAGTGCACTCTCTGGACTCATTGAAGTGCATCCCCAGTGGAGCCATTGCTCTCTGTGGACACACTGCACTGCTTCCCCAGTGGTGCCACTGCACTCTATGGACTCACTGCACTGCATCCCCAGTGGAGCCAGAGCACTCTCTGGACTCACTGCAGTGCATCCCCAGTGGTGACAGTGCACTCTCTGGACTCACTGTGCTGCATCCCCAATGGTGCCAGTGCACTCTCTGGACTCACTGCATTGCATCCCCTGTGGTGCCATTGCACTCTCAGGACTCACTGCACTGCATCCCCAGTGGTGCCAGTGCACTCTCTGGTCTCACTGCACTGCATCCCCATTGCTGACAGTGCCCTCTCTGGACTCACTGCACTGCATTCCCAGTGGTGCCAGTGCACTCTCTGGACTCACTGTAGTGCATCCCAGTGGTGCCAGGGCACTCTCTCCAGACAATGCAGTGCATCCCCAAAGGTGACAGTGCACTCTCTGGACTCACTGTACTGCTCGAGCCGCGGCAGCCGCTCCAGCCGCGTTAGCCCCTCCAGCCTCGGCAGCCGCTCCAGCCGCTCCAGCCGCGGCAGCCGCGGCAGCCGGTCCAGCCGCGGCAGCCGCTCCAGCCGCGGCAGCCCCTCCATCCGCGGCATACGCGGCAGCCGCTCCAGCCGCTCCAACCGCGGCAGCCGCTCCAACCGCGGCAGGCGCTCCAGCCGCGGCAGCCGCTCCAGCCGTGGCAGCCGCTCCACTCGGTAGCGGCTTTCGCGGCTGCCGCGGCTGGAGCGTCTGCCGCGGCTGCCGCGGCTGGAGCGGCTGCCGCGGCTGGAGCGGCTGCGGCGGCTGGAGCGTCTAGAGCGTCTGCCGAACTGGAGGGGCTACCGTGTCTGGAGCGGCTGAGGCGGCTGGAGCGGATGCCGCGGCTGGAGCAGTGCAGTGAGTCCAGAGAGTCAACAGGCACCACTGAGGATGCAGTACAGTGAGTCCAGAGAGTGCACTGGCACCACAGGGGATGCACTGCAGTTACTCCAGAGAGTGCACTGGAACCACTGGGGATGCAGTTCAGTGAGTCCAGAGAGTGCAATGGCACCACAGGGGATTCAGATACATTCTCACTTCAGTGAGATCCCCAGTAGTGCCAGTGCACTCTCTGGACTCACTGCACTGCATCCCCATAGCTGACAGTTCCCTCTCTGGACTCAATGCACTGCATCACCTTTGGTGCCAGGGCACTCTCCGGACTCACTGCAGTGCATCCGGAGTGGTGCCAATGCACTCTCTGGACTCACTGCACTGCATCCCCAGTGGTGCCAGTGCACTCTCTGGACTCACTGTAGTGCATCCCCAGTGGTGCCAGTGCACTCTCTGGACTCACTGTAGTGCATCCCCCGTGGTGCCAGTGCACTCTCTGGACTCACTGTAGTGCATCCCCCGTGGTGCCAGTGCACTCTCTGGACTCACTGCACTGCGTCCCCAGTGGTGCCAGTGCACTCTCTGGACTCACTGCACTGCGTCTCCAGTGGTGCCAGTGCACTCTCTGGACTCACTGCACTGCATCCCCAGTGGTGCCAGTGCACTCTCTGAGCTCACTGCAGTGCATCCCCAGTGGTGCCAGTGCACTCTCTGGACTCACTGCACTGCATCCCCAGTGGTGCCAGTGCACTCTCTGCACTCACTGCACTGCATCCCCAGTGGTGCCAGTGTAGTCTCTGGACTCACAGCAGTGCATCCCCAGTGGTGCCAGTGCAACTACTGGACTCACTGCAGTGCATCCCCAGTGGAGCCAGTGCACTTTCTGGAGTCACTGCAGTGCATCCCCAGTTGTTCCATTGCACTCTCTGGACTCACTGCATTGGATCCCCAGTGGCGTCAGTGCACTCTCTGGACTCAGTGCAGTGCATCCCCAGTGGTGCCAGTGCACTCTCTGGACTGTGTGCACTGCATCCCCAATGGTGCCAGTGCACTCTATGTAGTCACTGCACTGCGTCCCCATTGCTGCCAGTGCACTCTCTGGACTCACTGCAGTGTATCCCAGTGGTGCCTCTGCACTCTCTGGACTCACTGCAGTGCATCCCCAGTGGTGCCAGTGCACTCTCTGTACTCACTGCAGTGCATTCCCAGTGGTGTCAGTGCACTCTCTGGACTCACTGCAGTGAATCTCCAGTAGTGCCAGTGCACTCTCTGGACTCACTGCACTGCATCCCCAGTGGTGCCAGTTCACTCTCTGGACTCACTGAACTGCATCCCCAGTGGTGCCAGTGCACTCTCTGGACTCACTGTACTGCTCGAGCCGCGGCAGCCGCTCCAGCCGCGTTAGCCCCTCCAGCCTCGGCAGCCGCTCCAGCCGCTCCAGCCGCGGCAGCCGCGGCAGCCGGTCCAGCCGCGGCAGCCGCTCCAGCCGCGGCAGCCCCTCCATCCGCGGCATACGCGGCAGCCGCTCCAGCCGCTCCAGCCGCGGCAGCCGCTCCAACCGCGGCAGGCGCTCCAGCCGCGGCATCCGCGGCAGGCGCTCCACCCGCGGCAGCCGCTCCAACCGCGGCAGGCGCTCCAGCCGCGGCAGCCGCTCCAGCCGTGGCAGCCGCTCCACTCGGTAGCGGCTTTCGCGGCTGCCGCGGCTGGAGCGTCTGCCGCGGCTGCCGCGGCTGGAGCGGCTGCCGCGGCTGGAGCGGCTGCGGCGGCTGGAGCGTCTAGAGCGTCTGCCGAACTGGAGGGGCTACCGCGTCTGGAGCGGCTGAGGCGGCTGGAGCGGATGCCGCGGCTGGAGCAGTGCAGTGAGTCCAGAGAGTCAACAGGCACCACTGAGGATGCAGTACAGTGAGTCCAGAGAGTGCACTGGCACCACAGGGGATGCACTGCAGTTACTCCAGAGAGTGCACTGGAACCACTGGGGATGCAGTTCAGTGAGTCCAGAGAGTGCAATGGCACCACAGGGGATTCAGATACATTCTCACTTCAGTGAGATCCCCAGTAGTGCCAGTGCACTCTCTGGACTCACAGCAGTGCATCCCCAGTGGTGCCAGTGCACTCTCTGGACTCACTGCACTGCATCCCCAGTGGTGCCAGTGAACTCTCTGGACTCACTGCAGTGCATCCCCAGTGGTGCCAGTGCACTCTCTGGACTCACTGCAGTGCATCCCCACTGGTGCCAGTGCACTCTCTGGACTCACTGCACTGCATCCCCAGTGGTGCCAGTGCACTCTCTGGACTCACTGCAGTGCATCCCCAGTGGTGCCAGTGCACTCTCTGGACTCACTGCACTTCATCCCCAGTGGTGCCAGTGCACTCTCTGGACTCACTGCATTGAATCCCCAGTGGTGCCAGTGCACTCTCTGCACTCACTGCACTGCATCAACAGTTGTGCCTCTGCACTCTCTGGAGTCACTGCACTGCATCCCCAGTGGTGCCAGTGCACTCTCTGGACTCACTGTAGTGCATCCCCCGTGGTGCCATTGCTCTCTGTGGACACACTGCACTGCTTCCCCAGTGGTGCCAGTGCACTCTATGGACTCACTGCACTGCATCCCCAGTGGAGCCAGAGCACTCTCTGGACTCACTGCAGTGCATCCCCAGTGGTGACAGTGCACTCTCTGGACTCACTGTGCTGCATCCCCAGTGGTGCCAGTGCACTCTCTGGACTCACTGCATTGCATCCCCTGTGGTGCCATTGCACTCTCAGGACTCACTGCACTGCATCCCCAGTGGTGCCAGTGCACTCTCTGGTCTCACTGCACTGCATCCCCATTGCTGACAGTGCCCTCTCTGGACTCACTGCACTGCATTCCCAGTGGTGCCAGTGCACTCTCTGGACTCACTGTAGTGCATCCCCATTGGTGCCAGGGCACTCTCTGCAGACAATGCAGTGCATCCCCAAAGGTGACAGTGCCCTCTCTGGACTCACTGTACTGCTCTAGCCGCGGCAGCCGCTCCAGCCGCGTTAGCCCCTCCAGCCTCGGCAGCCGCTCCAGCCGCTCCAGCCGCGGCTTCCGCGGCAGCCGGTCCAGCCGCGGCAGCCGCTCCAGCCGCGGCAGCCCCTCCATCCGCGGCATACGCGGCAGCCGCTCCAGCCGCTCCAGCCGCGGCAGCCGCTCCAACCGCGGCAGGCGCTCCAGCCGCGGCAGCCGCTCCAGCCGTGGCAGCCGCTCCACTCGGTAGCGGCTTTCGCGGCTGCCGCGGCTGGAGCGGCTGCGGCGGCTGGAGCGTCTAGAGCGTCTGCCGAACTTGAGGGGCTACCGCGTCTGGAGCGGCTGAGGCGGCTGGAGCGGATGCCGCGGCTGGAGCAGTGCAGTGAGTCCAGAGAGTCAACAGGCACCACTGAGGATGCAGTACAGTGAGTCCAGAGAGTGCACTGGCACCACAGGGGATGCACTGCAGTTACTCCAGAGAGTGCACTGGAACCACTGGGGATGCAGTTCAGTGTGTCCAGAGAGTGCAATGGCACCACAGGGGATTCAGATACATTCTCACTTCAGTGAGATCCCCAGTAGTGCCAGTGCACTCTCTGGACTCACTGCACTGCATCCCCATAGCTGACAGTTCCCTCTCTGGACTCAATGCACTGCATCACCATTGGTGCCAGGGCACTCTCCGGACTCACTGCAGTGCATCCGCAGTGGTGCCAATGCACTCTCTGGACTCCCTGCACTGCATCCCCAGTGGTGCCAGTGCACTCTCTGGACTCACTGTAGTGCATCCCCAGTGGTGCCAGTGCACTCTCTGGACTCACTGTAGTGCATCCCCCGTGGTGCCAGTGCACTCTCTGGACTCACTGCACTGCGTCCCCAGTGGTGCCAGTGCACTCTCTGGACTCACTGCACTGCGTCCCCAGTGGTGCCAGTGCACTCTCTGGACTCACTGCACTGCATCCCCAGTGGTGCCAGTGCACTCTCTGAGCTCACTGCAGTGCATCCCCAGTGGTGCCAGTGCACTCCCTGGACTCACTGCACTGCATCAACAGTGGTGCCAGTGCACTCTCTGCACTCACTGCACTGCATCCCCAGTGGTGCCAGTGCACTCTCTGAACTCACAGCAGTGCATCCCCAGTGGTGCCAGTGCAACTACTGGACTCACTGCAGTGTAGCTCAGTGGTGCCAGTGCACTCTCTGGACTCACTGCAGTGCATCCCCAGTGGTGCCAGTGCGCTCTCTGGACTCACTTCAGTGCATACCCAGTGGTGCCAGTGCACTTTCTGGAGTCACTGCAGTGCATCCCCAGTTGTTCCATTGCACTCTCTGGACTCACTGCATTGGATCCCCAGTGGCGTCAGTGCACTCTCTGGACTCAGTGCAGTGCATCCCCAGTGGTGCCAGTGCACTCTCTGGACTGTGTGCACTGCATCCCCAATGGTGCCAGTGCACTCTATGTAGTCACTGCACTGCGTCCCCATTGCTGCCAGTGCACTCTCTGGACTCACTGCAGTGTATCCCAGTGGTGCCTCTGCACTCTCTGGACTCACTGCAGTGCATCCCCAGTGGTGCCAGTGCACTCTCTGTACTCACTGCAGTGCATTCCCAGTGGTGTCAGTGCACTCTCTGGACTCACTGCAGTGAATCTCCAGTAGTGCCAGTGCACTCTCTGGACTCACTGCACTGCATCCCCAGTGGTGCCAGTTCACTCTCTGGACTCAATGAACTGCATCCCCAGTGGTGCCAGTGCACTCTCTGGACTCACTGTACTGCTCGAGCCGCGGCAGCCGCTCCAGCCGCGTTAGCCCCTCCAGCCTCGGCAGCCGCTCCAGCCGCTCCAGCCGCGGCAGCCGCGGCAGCCGGTCCAGCCGCGGCAGCCGCTCCAGCCGCGGCAGCCCCTCCATCCGCGGCATACGCGGCAGCCGCTCCAGCCGCTCCAGCCGCGGCAGCCGCTCCAACCGCGGCAGGCGCTCCAGCCGCGGCATCCGCGGCAGCCGCTCCACCCGCGGCAGCCGCTCCAACCGCGGCAGGCGCTCCAGCCGCGGCAGCCGCTCCAGCCGTGGCAGCCGCTCCACTCGGTAGCGGCTTTCGCGGCTGCCGCGGCTGGAGCGTCTGCCGCGGCTGCCGCGGCTGGAGCGGCTGCCGCGGCTGGAGCGGCTGCGGCGGCTGGAGCGTCTAGAGCGTCTGCCGAACTGGAGGGGCTACCGTGTCTGGAGCGGCTGAGGCGGCTGGAGCGGATGCCGCGGCTGGAGCAGTGCAGTGAGTCCAGAGAGTCAACAGGCACCACTGAGGATGCAGTACAGTGAGTCCAGAGAGTGCACTGGCACCACAGGGGATGCACTGCAGTTACTCCAGAGAGTGCACTGGAACCACTGGGGATGCAGTTCAGTGAGTCCAGAGAGTGCAATGGCACCACAGGGGATTCAGATACATTCTCACTTCAGTGAGATCCCCAGTAGTGCCAGTGCACTCTCTGGACTCACTGCACTGCATCCCCATAGCTGACAGTTCCCTCTCTGGACTCAATGCACTGCATCACCTTTGGTGCCAGGGCACTCTCCGGACTCACTGCAGTGCATCCGGAGTGGTGCCAATGCACTCTCTGGACTCACTGCACTGCATCCCCAGTGGTGCCAGTGCACTCTCTGGACTCACTGTAGTGCATCCCCAGTGGTGCCAGTGCACTCTCTGGACTCACTGTAGTGCATCCCCCGTGGTGCCAGTGCACTCTCTGGACTCACTGTAGTGCATCCCCCGTGGTGCCAGTGCACTCTCTGGACTCACTGCACTGCGTCCCCAGTGGTGCCAGTGCACTCTCTGGACTCACTGCACTGCGTCTCCAGTGGTGCCAGTGCACTCTCTGGACTCACTGCACTGCATCCCCAGTGGTGCCAGTGCACTCTCTGAGCTCACTGCAGTGCATCCCCAGTGGTGCCAGTGCACTCTCTGGACTCACTGCACTGCATCCCCAGTGGTGCCAGTGCACTCTCTGCACTCACTGCACTGCATCCCCAGTGGTGCCAGTGTAGTCTCTGGACTCACAGCAGTGCATCCCCAGTGGTGCCAGTGCAACTACTGGACTCACTGCAGTGCATCCCCAGTGGAGCCAGTGCACTTTCTGGAGTCACTGCAGTGCATCCCCAGTTGTTCCATTGCACTCTCTGGACTCACTGCATTGGATCCCCAGTGGCGTCAGTGCACTCTCTGGACTCAGTGCAGTGCATCCCCAGTGGTGCCAGTGCACTCTCTGGACTGTGTGCACTGCATCCCCAATGGTGCCAGTGCACTCTATGTAGTCACTGCACTGCGTCCCCATTGCTGCCAGTGCACTCTCTGGACTCACTGCAGTGTATCCCAGTGGTGCCTCTGCACTCTCTGGACTCACTGCAGTGCATCCCCAGTGGTGCCAGTGCACTCTCTGTACTCACTGCAGTGCATTCCCAGTGGTGTCAGTGCACTCTCTGGACTCACTGCAGTGAATCTCCAGTAGTGCCAGTGCACTCTCTGGACTCACTGCACTGCATCCCCAGTGGTGCCAGTTCACTCTCTGGACTCACTGAACTGCATCCCCAGTGGTGCCAGTGCACTCTCTGGACTCACTGTACTGCTCGAGCCGCGGCAGCCGCTCCAGCCGCGTTAGCCCCTCCAGCCTCGGCAGCCGCTCCAGCCGCTCCAGCCGCGGCAGCCGCGGCAGCCGGTCCAGCCGCGGCAGCCGCTCCAGCCGCGGCAGCCCCTCCATCCGCGGCATACGCGGCAGCCGCTCCAGCCGCTCCAGCCGCGGCAGCCGCTCCAACCGCGGCAGGCGCTCCAGCCGCGGCATCCGCGGCAGGCGCTCCACCCGCGGCAGCCGCTCCAACCGCGGCAGGCGCTCCAGCCGCGGCAGCCGCTCCAGCCGTGGCAGCCGCTCCACTCGGTAGCGGCTTTCGCGGCTGCCGCGGCTGGAGCGTCTGCCGCGGCTGCCGCGGCTGGAGCGGCTGCCGCGGCTGGAGCGGCTGCGGCGGCTGGAGCGTCTAGAGCGTCTGCCGAACTGGAGGGGCTACCGCGTCTGGAGCGGCTGAGGCGGCTGGAGCGGATGCCGCGGCTGGAGCAGTGCAGTGAGTCCAGAGAGTCAACAGGCACCACTGAGGATGCAGTACAGTGAGTCCAGAGAGTGCACTGGCACCACAGGGGATGCACTGCAGTTACTCCAGAGAGTGCACTGGAACCACTGGGGATGCAGTTCAGTGAGTCCAGAGAGTGCAATGGCACCACAGGGGATTCAGATACATTCTCACTTCAGTGAGATCCCCAGTAGTGCCAGTGCACTCTCTGGACTCACAGCAGTGCATCCCCAGTGGTGCCAGTGCACTCTCTGGACTCACTGCACTGCATCCCCAGTGGTGCCAGTGCACTCTCTGGACTCACTGCAGTGCATCCCCAGTGGTGCCAGTGCACTCTCTGGACTCACTGCAGTGCATCCCCACTGGTGCCAGTGCACTCTCTGGACTCACTGCACTGCATCCCCAGTGGTGCCAGTGCACTCTCTGGACTCACTGCAGTGCATCCCCAGTGGTGCCAGTGCACTCTCTGGACTCACTGCACTTCATCCCCAGTGGTGCCAGTGCACTCTCTGGACTCACTGCATTGAATCCCCAGTGGTGCCAGTGCACTCTCTGCACTCACTGCACTGCATCAACAGTTGTGCCTCTGCACTCTCTGGAGTCACTGCACTGCATCCCCAGTGGTGCCAGTGCACTCTCTGGACTCACTGTAGTGCATCCCCCGTGGTGCCATTGCTCTCTGTGGACACACTGCACTGCTTCCCCAGTGGTGCCAGTGCACTCTATGGACTCACTGCACTGCATCCCCAGTGGAGCCAGAGCACTCTCTGGACTCACTGCAGTGCATCCCCAGTGGTGACAGTGCACTCTCTGGACTCACTGTGCTGCATCCCCAGTGGTGCCAGTGCACTCTCTGGACTCACTGCATTGCATCCCCTGTGGTGCCATTGCACTCTCAGGACTCACTGCACTGCATCCCCAGTGGTGCCAGTGCACTCTCTGGTCTCACTGCACTGCATCCCCATTGCTGACAGTGCCCTCTCTGGACTCACTGCACTGCATTCCCAGTGGTGCCAGTGCACTCTCTGGACTCACTGTAGTGCATCCCCATTGGTGCCAGGGCACTCTCTGCAGACAATGCAGTGCATCCCCAAAGGTGACAGTGCCCTCTCTGGACTCACTGTACTGCTCTAGCCGCGGCAGCCGCTCCAGCCGCGTTAGCCCCTCCAGCCTCGGCAGCCGCTCCAGCCGCTCCAGCCGCGGCTTCCGCGGCAGCCGGTCCAGCCGCGGCAGCCGCTCCAGCCGCGGCAGCCCCTCCATCCGCGGCATACGCGGCAGCCGCTCCAGCCGCTCCAGCCGCGGCAGCCGCTCCAACCGCGGCAGGCGCTCCAGCCGCGGCAGCCGCTCCAGCCGTGGCAGCCGCTCCACTCGGTAGCGGCTTTCGCGGCTGCCGCGGCTGGAGCGGCTGCGGCGGCTGGAGCGTCTAGAGCGTCTGCCGAACTTGAGGGGCTACCGCGTCTGGAGCGGCTGAGGCGGCTGGAGCGGATGCCGCGGCTGGAGCAGTGCAGTGAGTCCAGAGAGTCAACAGGCACCACTGAGGATGCAGTACAGTGAGTCCAGAGAGTGCACTGGCACCACAGGGGATGCACTGCAGTTACTCCAGAGAGTGCACTGGAACCACTGGGGATGCAGTTCAGTGTGTCCAGAGAGTGCAATGGCACCACAGGGGATTCAGATACATTCTCACTTCAGTGAGATCCCCAGTAGTGCCAGTGCACTCTCTGGACTCACTGCACTGCATCCCCATAGCTGACAGTTCCCTCTCTGGACTCAATGCACTGCATCACCATTGGTGCCAGGGCACTCTCCGGACTCACTGCAGTGCATCCCCAGTGGTGCCAATGCACTCTCTGGACTCCCTGCACTGCATCCCCAGTGGTGCCAGTGCACTCTCTGGACTCACTGTAGTGCATCCCCAGTGGTGCCAGTGCACTCTCTGGACTCACTGTAGTGCATCCCCCGTGGTGCCAGTGCACTCTCTGGACTCACTGCACTGCGTCCCCAGTGGTGCCAGTGCACTCTCTGGACTCACTGCACTGCGTCCCCAGTGGTGCCAGTGCACTCTCTGGACTCACTGCACTGCATCCCCAGTGGTGCCAGTGCACTCTCTGAGCTCACTGCAGTGCATCCCCAGTGGTGCCAGTGCACTCCCTGGACTCACTGCACTGCATCAACAGTGGTGCCAGTGCACTCTCTGCACTCACTGCACTGCATCCCCAGTGGTGCCAGTGTAGTCTCTGGACTCACAGCAGTGCATCCCCAGTGGTGCCAGTGCAACTACTGGACTCACTGCAGTGTAGCTCAGTGGTGCCAGTGCACTCTCTGGACTCACTGCAGTGCATCCCCAGTGGTGCCAGTGCACTCTCTGGACTCACTTCAGTGCATCCCCAGTGGTGCCAGTGCACTTTCTGGAGTCACTGCAGTGCATCCCCAGTTGTTCCATTGCACTCTCTGGACTCACTGCATTGGATCCCCAGTGGCGTCAGTGCACTCTCTGGACTCAGTGCAGTGCATCCCCAGTGGTGCCAGTGCACTCTCTGGACTGTGTGCACTGCATCCCCAATGGTGCCAGTGCACTCTATGTAGTCACTGCACTGCGTCCCCATTGCTGCCAGTGCACTCTCTGGACTCACTGCAGTGTATCCCAGTGTTGCCTCTGCACTCTCTGTACTCACTGCAGTGCATCCCCAGTGGTGCCAGTGCACTCTCTGTACTCACTGCAGTGCATTCCCAGTGGTGTCAGTGCACTCTCTGGACTCACTGCAGTGAATCTCCAGTAGTGCCAGTGCACTCTCTGGACTCACTGCACTGCATCCCCAGTGGTGCCAGTTCACTCTCTGGACTCACTGAACTGCATCCCCAGTGGTGCCAGTGCACTCTCTGGACTCACTGTACTGCTCGAGCCGCGGCAGCCGCTCCAGCCGCGTTAGCCCCTCCAGCCTCGGCAGCCGCTCCAGCCGCTCCAGCCGCGGCATCCGCGGCAGCCGGTCCAGCCGCGGCAGCCGCTCCAGCCGCGGCAGCCCCTCCATCCGCGGCATACGCGGCAGCCGCTCCAGCCGCTCCAGCCGCGGCAGCCGCTCCAACCGCGGCAGCCGCTCCAACCGCGTCAGGCGCTCCAGCCGCGGCAGCCGCTCCAGCCGTGGCAGCCGCTCCACTCGGTAGCGGCTTTCGCGGCTGCCGCGGCTGGAGCGTCTGCCGCGGCTGCCGCGGCTGGAGCGGCTGCCGCGGCTGGAGCGGCTGCGGCGGCTGGAGCGTCTAGAGCGTCTGCCGAACTGGAGGGGCTACCGCGTCTGGAGCGGCTGAGGCGGCTGGAGCGGATGCCGCGGCTGGAGCAGTGCAGTGAGTCCAGAGAGTCAACAGGCACCACTGAGGATGCAGTACAGTGAGTCCAGAGAGTGCAGTGGCACCACTGAGGATGCAGTGCAGTGAGTCCAGAGAGTGCACTGGCACCACAGGGGATGCACTGCAGTTACTCCAGAGAGTGCACTGGAACCACTGGGGATGCAGTTCAGTGTGTCCAGAGAGTGCAATGGCACCACAGGGGATTCAGATACATTCTCACTTCAGTGAGATCCCCAGTAGTGCCAGTGCACTCTCTGGACTCACAGCAGTGCATCCCCAGTGGTGCCAGTGCACTCTCTGGACTCACTGCACTGCATCCCCAGTGGTGCCAGTGCACTCTCTGGACTCACTGCACTGCATCCCCAGTGGTGCCAGTGCACTCTCTGGACTCACTGCAGTGCATCCCCAGTGGTGACAGTGCACTCTCTGGACTCACTGTGCTGCATCCCCAGTGGTGCCAGTGCACTCTCTGGACTCACTGCATTGAATCCCCAGTGGTGCCAGTGCACTCTCTGCACTCACTGCACTGCATCAACAGTGGTGCCTCTGCACTCTCTGGAGTCACTGCACTGCATCCCCAGTGGTGCCAGTGCACTCTCTGGAGTCACTGCACTGCATCCCCAGTGGTGCCAGTGCACTCTCTGGACTCACTGTAGTGCATCCCCCGTGGTGCCAGTGCACTCTCTGGACTCACTGCACTGCGTCCCCAGTGGTGCCAGTGCACTCTCTGGACTCACTGCACTGCATCCCCAGTGGTGCCAGTGCACTCTCTGGACTCACTGCACTGCATCCCCAGTGGTGCCAGTGCACTCTCTGAGCTCACTGCAGTGCATCCCCAGTGGTGCCAGTGCACTCTCTGGACTCACTGCACTGCATCCCCAGTGGTGCCAGTGCACTCCCTGGACTCACTGCACTGCATCAACCGTGGTGCCAGTGCACTCTCTGCACTCACTGCACTGCATCCCCAGTGGTGCCAGTGTAGTCTCTGGACTCACAGCAGTGCATCCCCAGTGGTGCCAGTGCAATTACTGGACTCACTGCAGTGTAGCTCAGTGGTGCCAGTGCACTCTCTGGACTCACTGCACTGCATCCCCAGTGGTGCCAGTGCACTCTCTGGACTCACTGCACTGCATCCCCAGTGGTGCCAGTGCACTCTCTGGACTCACTGCAGTGTATCGCCATTGGAGCCGGTGCACTCTCTGGACTCACTAAACTGCATCCCCAGTGGTGCCAGAGAACTCTCTGGTCTCACTGCAGTGCATCCCCAGTGGTGCCAGTGCACTCTCTGGACTCACTGCATCCCCAGTGGTGCCAGGGCACTCTCTGGACTCACAGCACTGCATCCCCATTGGTGCCAGTGCACTCTCTGGACTCACTGCACTAAAACCCCAGTGGTGCCAGTGCAGTCTCTGGACTCACTGCAGTGCATCCCCAGTGGTGCCAGTGCACTCTCTGGACTCACTGCACTTCATCCCCAGTGGTGCCAGTGCACTCTCTGGACTCACTGCATTGAATCCCCAGTGGTGCCAGTGCACTCTCTGCACTCACTGCACTGCATCAACAGTGGTGCCTCTGCACTCTCTGGAGTCACTGCACTGCATCCCCAGTGGTGCCAGTGCACTCTCTGGACTCACTGTAGTGCATCCCCCGTGGTGCCATTGCACTCTCTGGACTCACTGCACTGCGTCCCCAGTGGTGCCAGTGCACTCTCTGGACTCACTGCACTGCATCCCCAGTGGTGCCAGTGCACTCTCTGGACTCACTGCACTGCATCCCCAGTGGTGCCAGTGCACTGTCTGGACTCACTGCAGTGTATCGCCATTGGAGCTGGTGCACTCTCTGGACTCACTAAACTGCATCCCCAGTGGTGCCATTGCTCTCTGTGGACACACTGCACTGCTTCCCCAGTGGTGCCAGAGCACTCTCTGGACTCACTGCAGTGCATCCCCAGTGGTGACAGTGCACTCTCTGGACTCACTGTGCTGCATCCCCAGTGGTGCCAGTGCACTCTCTGGACTCACTGCACTGCATCCCCAGTGGTGCCATTGCACTCTCAGGACTCACTGCACTGCATCCCCAGTGGTGCCAGTGCACTCTCTGGTCTCACTGCACTGCATCCCCATTGCTGACAGTGCCCTCTCTGGACTCACTGCACTGCATTCCCAGTGGTGCCAGTGCACTCTCTGGACTCACTGTAGTGCATCCCCAGTGGTGCCAGGGCACTCTCTGCAGACAATGCAGTGCATCCCCAAAGGTGACAGTGCCCTCTCTGGACTCACTGTACTGCTCTAGCCGCGGCAGCCGCTCCAGCCGCGTTAGCCCCTCCAGCCTCGGCAGCCGCTCCAGCCGCTCCAGCCGCGGCAGCCGCGGCAGCCGGTCCAGCCGCGGCAGCCGCTCCAGCCGCGGCAGCCCCTCCATCCGCGGCATACGCGGCAGCCGATCCAGCCGCTCCAGCCGCGGCAGCCGCTCCAACCGCGGCAGGCGCTCCAGCCGCGGCAGCCGCTCCAGCCGTGGCAGCCGCTCCACTCGGTAGCGGCTTTCGCGGCTGCCGCGGCTGGAGCGTCTGCCGCGGCTGCCGCGGCTGGAGCGGCTGCCGCGGCTGGAGCGGCTGCGGCGGCTGGAGCGTCTAGAGCGTCTGCCGAACTTGAGGGGCTACCGCGTCTGGAGCGGCTGAGGCGGCTGGAGCGGATGCCGCGGCTGGAGCAGTGCAGTGAGTCCAGAGAGTCAACAGGCACCACTGAGGATGCAGTACAGTGAGTCCAGAGAGTGCACTGGCACCACAGGGGATGCACTGCAGTTACTCCAGAGAGTGCACTGGAACCACTGGGGATGCAGTTCAGTGAGTCCAGAGAGTGCAATGGCACCACAGGGGATTCAGATACATTCTCACTTCAGTGAGATCCCCAGTAGTGCCAGTGCACTCTCTGCACTCACTGCACTGCATCCCCAGTGGTGCCAGTGTAGTCTCTGGACTCACAGCAGTGCATCCCCAGTGGTGCCAGTGCAACTACTGGACTCACTGCAGTGTAGCTCAGTGGTGCCAGTGCACTCTCTGGACTCACTGCAGTGCATCCCCAGTGGTGCCAGTGCACTCTCTGGACTCACTTCAGTGCATCCCCAGTGGTGCCAGTGCACTTTCTGGAGTCACTGCAGTGCATCCCCAGTTGTTCCATTGCACTCTCTGGACTCACTGCATTGGATCCCCAGTGGCGTCAGTGCACTCTCTGGACTCAGTGCATTGCATCCCCAGTGGTGCCAGTGCACTCTCTGGACTGTGTGCACTGCATCCCCAATGGTGCCAGTGCACTCTATGTAGTCACTGCACTGCGTCCCCATTGCTGCCAGTGCACTCTCTGGACTCACTGCAGTGTATCCCAGTGGTGCCTCTGCACTCTCTGGACTCACTGCAGTGCATCCCCAGTGGTGCCAGTGCACTCTCTGTACTCACTGCAGTGCATTCCCAGTGGTGTCAGTGCACTCTCTGGACTCACTGCAGTGAATCTCCAGTAGTGCCAGTGCACTCTCTGGACTCACTGCACTGCATCCCCAGTGGTGCCAGTTCACTCTCTGGACTCACTGCACTGCATCCCCAGTGGTGCCAGAGCACTCTCTGGACTCACTGTACTGCTCGAGCCGCGGCAGCCGCCCCTGCCGCGTTAGCCCCTCCAGCCTCGGCAGCCGCTCCAGCCGCTCCAGCCGCGGCAGCCGCGGCAGCCGGTCCAGCCGCGGCAGCCCCTCCATCCGCGGCATACGCGGCAGCCGCTCCAGCCGCTCCAGCCGCGGCAGCCGCTCCAACCGCGGCAGGCGCTCCAGCCGCGGCATCCGCGGCAGCCGCTCCACCCGCGGCAGCCGCTCCAACCGCGGCAGGCGCTCCAGCCGCGGCAGCCGCTCCAGCCGTGGCAGCCGCTCCACTCGGTAGCGGCTTTCGCGGCTGCCGCGGCTGGAGCGTCTGCCGCGGCTGCCGCGGCTGGAGCGGCTGCCGCGGCTGGGGCGGCTGCGGCGGCTGGAGCGTCTAGAGCGTCTGCCGAACTGGAGGGGCTACCGCGTCTGGAGCGGCTGAGGCGGCTGGAGCGGATGCCGCGGCTGGAGCAGTGCAGTGAGTCCAGAGAGTCAACAGGCACCACTGAGGATGCAGTACAGTGAGTCCAGAGAGTGCACTGGCACCACAGGGGATGCACTGCAGTTACTCCAGAGAGTGCACTGGAACCACTGGGGATGCAGTTCAGTGAGTCCAGAGAGTGCAATGGCACCACAGGGGATTCAGATACATTCTCACTTCAGTGAGATCCCCAGTAGTGCCAGTGCACTCTCTGGACTCACTGCACTGCATCCCCATAGCTGACAGTTCCCTCTCTGGACTCAATGCACTGCATCACCATTGGTGCCAGGGCACTCTCCGGACTCACTGCAGTGCATCCGCAGTGGTGCCAATGCACTCTCCGGACTCACTGCAGTGCATCCGCAGTGGTGCCAGTGCACTCTCTGGACTCACTGTAGTGCATCCCCAGTGGTGCCAGTGCACTCTCTGGACTCACTGTAGTGCATCCCCCGTGGTGCCAGTGCACTCTCTGGACTCACTGCACTGCGTCCCCAGTGGTGCCAGTGCACTCTCTGGACTCACTGCACTGCGTCCCCAGTGGTGCCAGTGCACTCTCTGGACTCACTGCACTGCATCCCCAGTGGTGCCAGTGCACTCTCTGAGCTCACTGCAGTGCATCCCCAGTGGTGCCAGTGCACTCCCTGGACTCACTGCACTGCATCCCCAGTGGTGCCAGTGCACTCTCTGGACTCACTGCAGTGCATCCCCAGTGCTGACAGTGTAGTCTCTGGACTCACAGCAGTGCATCCCCAGTGGTGCCAGTGCAACTACTGGACTCACTGCAGTGTAGCTCAGTGGTGCCAGTGCACTCTCTGGACTCACTGCAGTGCATCCCCAGTGGTGCCAGTGCACTCTCTGGACTCACTTCAGTGCATCCCCAGTGGTGCCAGTGCACTTTCTGGAGTCACTGCAGTGCATCCCCAGTTGTTCCATTGCACTCTCTGGACTCACTGCATTGGATCCCCAGTGGCGTCAGTGCACTCTCTGGACTCAGTGCAGTGCATCCCCAGTGGTGCCAGTGCACTCTCTGGACTGTGTGCACTGCATCCCCAATGGTGCCAGTGCACTCTATGTAGTCACTGCACTGCGTCCCCATTGCTGCCAGTGCACTCTCTGGACTCACTGCAGTGTATCCCAGTGGTGCCTCTGCACTCTCTGGACTCACTGCACTGCATCCCCAGTGGTGCCAGTGCACTCTCTGTACTCACTGCAGTGCATTCCCAGTGGTGTCAGTGCACTCTCTGGACTCACTGCAGTGAATCTCCAGTAGTGCCAGTGCACTCTCTGGACTCACTGCACTGCATCCCCAGTGGTGCCAGTTCACTCTCTGGACTCACTGAACTGCATCCCCAGTGGTGCCAGTGCACTCTCTGGACTCACTGTACTGCTCGAGCCGCGGCAGCCGCTCCAGCCGCGTTAGCCCCTCCAGCCTCGGCAGCCGCTCCAGCCGCTCCAGCCGCGGCATCCGCGGCAGCCGGTCCAGCCGCGGCAGCCGCTCCAGCCGCGGCAGCCCCTCCATCCGCGGCATACGCGGCAGCCGCTCCAGCCGCTCCAGCCGCGGCAGCCGCTCCAACCGCGGCAGGCGCTCCAGCCGCGGCATCCGCGGCAGCCGCTCCACCCGCGGCAGCCGCTCCAACCGCGGCAGGCGCTCCAGCCGCGGCAGCCGCTCCAGCCGTGGCAGCCGCTCCACTCGGTAGCGGCTTTCGCGGCTGCCGCGGCTGGAGCGGCTGCGGCGGCTGGAGCGTCTAGAGCGTCTGCCGAACTGGAGGGGCTACCGCGTCTGGAGCGGCTGAGGCGGCTGGAGCGGATGCCGCGGCTGGAGCAGTGCAGTGAGTCCAGAGAGTCAACAGGCACCACTGAGGATGCAGTGCAGTGAGTCCAGAGAGTGCACTGGCACCACAGGGGATGCACTGCAGTTACTCCAGAGAGTGCACTGGAACCACTGGGGATGCAGTTCAGTGTGTCCAGAGAGTGCAATGGCACCACAGGGGATTCAGATACATTCTCACTTCAGTGAGATCCCCAGTAGTGCCAGTGCACTCTCTGGACTCACAGCAGTGCATCCCCAGTGGTGCCAGTGCACTCTCTGGACTCACTGCACTGCATCCCCAGTGGTGCCAGTGCACTCTCTGGACTCACTGCACTGCATCCCCAGTGGTGCCAGTGCACTCTCTGGACTCACTGCAGTGCATCCCCAGTGGTGACAGTGCACTCTCTGGACTCACTGTGCTGCATCCCCAGTGGTGCCAGTGCACTCTCTGGACTCACTGCATTGAATCCCCAGTGGTGCCAGTGCACTCTCTGCACTCACTGCACTGCATCAACAGTGGTGCCTCTGCACTCTCTGGAGTCACTGCACTGCATCCCCAGTGGTGCCAGTGCACTCTCTGGAGTCACTGCACTGCATCCCCAGTGGTGCCAGTGCACTCTCTGGACTCACTGTAGTGCATCCCCCGTGGTGCCAGTGCACTCTCTGGACTCACTGCACTGCGTCCCCAGTGGTGCCAGTGCACTCTCTGGACTCACTGCACTGCATCCCCAGTGGTGCCAGTGCACTCTCTGGACTCACTGCACTGCATCCCCAGTGGTGCCAGTGCACTCTCTGAGCTCACTGCAGTGCATCCCCAGTGGTGCCAGTGCACTCTCTGGACTCACTGCACTGCATCCCCAGTGGTGCCAGTGCACTCCCTGGACTCACTGCACTGCATCAACCGTGGTGCCAGTGCACTCTCTGCACTCACTGCACTGCATCCCCAGTGGTGCCAGTGTAGTCTCTGGACTCACAGCAGTGCATCCCCAGTGGTGCCAGTGCAATTACTGGACTCACTGCAGTGTAGCTCAGTGGTGCCAGTGCACTCTCTGGACTCACTGCACTGCATCCCCAGTGGTGCCAGTGCACTCTCTGGACTCACTGCACTGCATCCCCAGTGGTGCCAGTGCACTGTCTGGACTCACTGCAGTGTATCGCCATTGGAGCCGGTGCACTCTCTGGACTCACTAAACTGCATCCCCAGTGGTGCCAGAGAACTCTCTGGTCTCACTGCAGTGCATCCCCAGTGGTGCCAGTGCACTCTCTGGACTCACTGCATCCCCAGTGGTGCCAGGGCACTCTCTGGACTCACAGCACTGCATCCCCATTGGTGCCAGTGCACTCTCTGGACTCACTGCACTAAAACCCCAGTGGTGCCAGTGCAGTCTCTGGACTCACTGCACTGCATCCCCACTGGTGCCAGTGCACTCTCTGGACTCACCGGGGTGCATCCCCAGTGGTGCCAGTGCACTCTCTGGACTCACTGCACTGCATCCCCTGTGGTGGCAGTGTACTCTCTGGACTCACTGCAGTGCATCCCCAGTGGTGCCAGTGTACTCTCTGGAGTCACTGCAGTGCATCCCCAGTGGTGCCAGTGCACTTTCTGGAGTCACTGCAGTGCATCCGCTGTTGTGCCAGTGC
The DNA here is from genome assembly GCF_964034855.1 of Anser brachyrhynchus. NCBI lineage: Eukaryota > Metazoa > Chordata > Aves > Anseriformes > Anatidae > Anser > Anser brachyrhynchus. Next base: position 17,635 of record NW_027663571.1, on the reverse strand, counting down.
ACTCTCTGCACTCACTGCACTGCATCCCCAGAAGTGCCAGTGCACTCACTGGACTCACTGCACTGCATCCCCAGTGGTTCCATTGCACTCTCTGGACTCACTGCATTGGATCCCCAGTGGTGTCAGTGCACTCTCTGGACTCACTGCAGTGCATCCCCATTGGTTCCAGTGCACTCTCTGGACTCACTGCAGTGCTTCCCCAGTGGTGCCAGTGCACTCTCTGGACTCACTGCAGTGCTTCCCCAGTGGTGCCAGTGCACTCTCTGGACTCACTGCACTGCATCCCCAGTGGTGCCAGTGCACTCTCTGGACTCACTGCACTGCATCCCCAATGGTGCCAGTGCACTCTCTGTAGTCACTGCACTGCGTCCCCAGTGGTGCCAGTGCACTCTCTGGACTCACTGCAGTGTATCCCCTGTGGTGCCAGTGCACTCTGTGGACTCACTGCAGTGCATCCCAGTGGTGCCAGTGCACTCTCTGGACTCACTGCACTGCATCCCCAAGGTGCCAGTGCACTCTCTGGACTCAACTGCACTGCATCCCCAGTGGTGCCACTGCAGTCTCTGGACTCACTGCACTGAATCACCATTGGTGCCAGGGCACTCTCCGGACTCACTGCAGTGCATCCGCAGTGGTGCCAGTGCACTCTTTCGAGTCACTGCAGTGCATCCCCAGTGGTGCCAGTGCACTCTCTGGACTCACTGCACTGCATCCCCAGTGGTGCCAGTGCACTCTCTGCACTCACTGCACTGCATCCCCAGTGTTCCCCGAGCACTCTCTGGACTCAATGCAGTGCATTCCCAGTGGTGCCAGTGCACTCTCTGGACTCACTGCAGTGCATCCCCAGTGGTGCCAGTGCACTCTCTGGACTCACTGCACTGCATCCCCAGTGGTGCCACTGCACTCTCTGGACTCACTGCACTGCATCACCATTGGTGCCAGGGCACTCTCCGGACTCACTGCAGTGCATCCGCAGTGGTGCCAGTGCACTCTTTCGAGTCACTGCACTGCATCCCCATTAATTCCAGTGCATTCTCTGGACTCATTGCAGTGCATCCCCAGTGGTGCCAGTGCACTCTCTGGACTCACTGCACTGCTTCCACACTGGTGCCAGTGCACTCTCTGGACTCACTGCACTGCATCCCCAGTGGTGCCAGTGCACTCTCTGGACTCACTGCAGTGCATCACCAGTGGTGCCAGTGCACTCTCTGGAGTCACTGCACTGCATCCCCAGTGGAGCCAGTGCACTCTCTGCACTCACTGCACTGCATTCCCAGTGGTGCCAGTGCACTCTTTGGACTCACTGCACTGCATCCCCAGTGGTGCCAGTGCACTCTCTGGACCCACTGCAGTGCGTCCCCAGTGGTGCCAGTGCACTCTCTGCACTCACTGCACTGCATCCCCAGTGGTGCCAGTGCACTCTCTGCACTCACTGCACTGCATCCCCAGTGGTGCCAGTGCACTCTCTGAACTCACTGCAGTGTATCCCCTGTGGTGCCAGTGCACTCTGTGGACTCACTGCAGTGCATCCCCAGTGGTGCCAGTGCACTCTCTGGACTCACTGCACTGCATCCCCACTGGTGCCAGTGCACTCTCCGGACTCACTGCACTGCATCCCCAGTGGTGCCAGTGCACTCTCTGGACTCACTGCAGTGCATCCCCAGTGGTTCCAGTGCACTCTCTGCACTCACTGCACTGCATCCCCAGTGGTGCCAGTGCACTCTCTGCACTCACTGCACTGCATCCCCGGTGTCCCAGAGCACTCTCTGGACTCACCGAGGTGCATCCCCAGTGGTGCCCGTGCACTCTCTGGACTCACCGCACTGCATCACCAGTGGTGCCAGTGCACTCTCTGGACTCACTGCAGTGCAGCCCCTGAGGTGCCAGTGCACTCTCTGGATCACTGCACTGCATCCCCAGTGCTGACAGTGCACTCTCTGGACTCACTGCACTGCATCCCCAGTGGTGCCAGTGCACTCTCTGGACTCACTGCAGTGCATCTCCTTTTGCGCCAGTGCACTCTCTGGACTCACTGCACTGCATCCCCAGTGGTGCCAGTGCACTCTCTGGACTCACTGCACTGCATCCCCAGTGGTGCCAGTGTACTCTCTGGACTCACTGCACTGCATCCCCAGTGGAGACAGTGCACTCTCTGTAGTCACTGCGCTGCATCCCCAGTGGTTCCAGGGCACTCTCTCGACTCACTGCACTGCAACTCCAGTGGTGCCAGTGCACTCTCTGGAGTCACTGCGCTGCATCCCCAGTGGTGCCAGTGCACTCTCTGGACTCACTGCAGTGCATCCCCAGTGGTGCGAGTGCACTCTCTGGACTCACCGGGGTGCATCCCCAGTGGTGCCAGTGCACTCTCTGGACTCACTGCAGTGCATCCCCAGTGGTGCCAGTGCACTCTGTGGACTCACTGCACTGCATCCCCAGTGTTGCCAGTGCACTCTCTGGAGTCACTGCACTGCATCCCCAGTGGTGCCAGTGCACTCTCTGGACTCACTGCACTGCATCCCCAGTGGTGCCAGTGCACTCTCTGGACTCACTGCAGTGCATCCCCAGTGGTGCCAGTGCACTCTCTGGACTCACTGCACTGCATCCCATTGGTGCCAGTGCACTCTCTGGACTCACTGCACTGCATCCCCAGTGGTGCCAGTGCACTCTCTGGACTCACTGCACTGCATCCCCAGTGGTGCCAGTGCACTCTCTGGACTCACTGCAGTGCATCCCCAGTGGTGCCAGTGCACTCTCTGGACTCACTGCAGTGCTTCCGCACTGGTGCCAGTGCACTCTCTGCACTCACTGCACTGCATCAACAGTGGTGCCTCTGCACTCTCTGGAGTCACTGCACTGCATCCCCAGTGGTGCCAGTGCACTCTCTGGACTCACTGTAGTGCATCCCCAGTGGTGCCAGTGCACTCTCTGGACTCACTGTAGTGCATCCCCAGTGGTGCCAGTGCACTCTCTGGACTCACTGCACTGCGTCCCCAGTGGTGCCAGTGCACTCTCTGGACTCACTGCACTGCGTCCCCAGTGGTGCCAGTGCACTCTCTGGACTCACTGCACTGCATCCCCAGTGGTGCCAGTGCACTCTCTGAGCTCACTGCAGTGCATCCCCAGTGGTGCCTGTGCACTCTCTGGACTCACTGCACTGCATCCCCAGTGGTGCCAGTGCACTCCCTGGACTCACTGCACTGCATCAACAGTGGTGCCAGTGCACTCTCTGCACTCACTGCACTGCATCCCCAGTGGTGCCAGTGTAGTCTCTGGACTCACAGCAGTGCATCCCCAGTGGTGCCAGTGCAACTACTGGACTCACTGCAGTGTAGCTCAGTGGTGCCAGTGCACTCTCTGGACTCACTGCACTGCATCCCCAGTGGTGCCAGTGCACTCTCTGGACTCACTGCACTGCATCCCCAGTGGTGCCAGTGCACTGTCTGGACTCACTGCAGTGTATCGCCATTGGAGCCGGTGCACTCTCTGGACTCACTAAACTGCATCCCCAGTGCTGCCAGAGAACTCTCTGGTCTCACTGCAGTGCATCCCCAGTGGTGCCAGTGCACTCTCTGGACTCACTGCATCTCCAGTGGTGCCAGGGCACTCTCTGGACTCACAGCACTGCATCCCCATTGGTGCCAGAGCACTCTCTGGACTCACTGCACTAAAACCCCAGTGGTGCCAGTGCAGTCTCTGGACTCACTGCACTGCATCCCCAGTGGTGCCAGTGCACTCTCTGGACTCACCGGGGTGCATCCCCAGTGGTGCCAGTGCACTCTCTGGACTCACTGCAGTGCATCCCCTGTGGTGCCAGTGTACTCTCTGGACTCACTGCACTGCATCACCAGCGGTGCCAGTGCACTCTCTGGACTCACTGCAGTGCATCCGCAGTGGTGCCAGTGCACTTTCTGGAGTCACTGCAGTGCATCCCCTGTTGTGCCAGTGCACTCTCTGCACTCACTGCACTGCATCCCCAGAAGTGCCAGTGCACTCACTGGACTCACTGCACTGCATCCCCAGTGGTTCCATTGCACTCTCTGGACTCACTGCATTGGATCCCCAGTGGTGTCAGTGCACTCTCTGGACTCAGTGCAGTGCATCCCCAGTGGTGCCAGTGCACTCTCTGGACTCACTGCAGTGCTTCCCCAGTGGTGCCAGTGCACTCTCTGGACTCACTGCACTGCATCCCCAGTGGTGCCAGTGCACTCTCTGGACTCACTGCAGTGCATCACCAGTGGTGCCAGTGCACTCTCTGGAGTCACTGCACTGCATCCCCAGTGGAGCCAGTGCACTCTCTGGACTCACTGCACTGTATCCCCAGTGGTGCCAGTGCACTCTCTGGACTCACTGCACTGCATCCCCAATGGTGCCAGTGCACTCTCTGTAGTCACTGCACTGCGTCCCCAGTGGTGCCAGTGCACTCTCTGGGCTCACTGCAGTGTATCCCCTGTGGTGCCAGTGCACTCTGTGGACTCACTGCACTGCATCCGCAGTGGTGCCAGTGCACTCTTTCGAGTCATTGCAGTGCATCCCCAGTGGTGCCAGTGCACTCTCTGGACTCACTGCACTGCATCCCCAGTGGTGCCAGTGCACTCTCTGCACTCACCGCACTGCATCCCCAGTGTTCCCCGAGCACTCTCTGGACTCACTGCAGTGCATCCCCAGTGGTGCCAGTGCACTCTCTGGACTCACTGCAGTGCATCCCCAGTGGTGCCAGTGCACTCTCTGGACTCACTGCACTGCATCCCCAGTGGTGCCACTGCACTCTCTGGACTCACTGCACTGCATCACCATTGGTGCCAGGGCACTCTCCGGACTCACTGCAGTGCATCCGCAGTGGTGCCAGTGCACTCTTTCGAGTCACTGCACTGCATCCCCATTAGTTCCAGTGCATTCTCTGGACTCATTGCAGTGCATCCCCAGTGGTGCCAGTGCACTCTCTGGACTCACTGCAGTGCATCCCCAGTGGTGCCAGTGCACTCTCTGGACTCACTGCACTGCATCCAAAGTGCTGACAGTGCACTCTCTGGACTCACTGCAGTGCATCCCCAGTGGTGCCAGTGCACTCTCTGGACTCACTGCACTGCATCCCTAATGGTGCCAGTGCACTCTCTGGACTCACTGCACTGCATCCCCAGTGGTTCCAGTGCACTCTGGACTCACTGCACTGCATCCCCGGTGTTCCCAGAGCACTCTCTGGACTCACCGAGGTGCATCCCCAGTGGTGCCAGTGCACTCTCTGGACTCACTGCACTGCATCCCCAGTGGTGCCAGTGCACTCTCTGGACTCACTGCAGTGCAGCCTCTGAGGTGCCAGTGTACTCTCTGGACTCACTGCACTGCATCCCCAGTGGTGACAGTGCACTCTCTGGAATCACTGCAGTGCATCCCCGGTAGTGCCAGTGCACTCTCTGGACTCACTGCACTGCATCCCCAGTGGTTCCAGTGCACTCTCTGGACTCACTGCAGTGCATCCCCAGTGGTGCCAGTGCACTCTCTGGACTCACTGCACTGCATCCCCTGTGGTGCCAGTACACTCTCTGGACTCACTGCAGTGCATCCCCAGTGGTGCCAGTGTACTCTCTGGACTCACTGCACTGCATCACCAGCGGTGCCAGTACACTCTCTGGACTCACTGCACTGCATCCCCAGTGGTGCCAGTGCACTTTCTGGAGTCACTGCAGTGCATCCCCTTTTGTGCCAGTGCACTCTCTGCACTCACTGCACTGCATCCCCAGTGTTCCCCGAGCACTGTCTGGACTCACTGCATTGCATCCCCAGTGGTGCCAGTGCACTCTCTGGACTCACTGCAGTGCATCCCCAGTGGTGCCAGTCCACTCTCTGGACTCACTGCACTGCATCACCTGTGATGCCAGTGCACTCTCTGGACTCACTGCACTGCATTACCAGTGGTTACAGTGCACTCTCTGGACTCACTGCACTGCATCCCCAGTGGTGCCAGTGCACTCTCTGCACTCACTGCACTGCATCCCCAGTGCTGACAGTGCACTCTCTGGACTCACTGCACTGCATCCCCAGTGCTTACAGTGCACTCTCTGGACTCACTGCACTGCATCCCCAGTGGTGCCAGTGCACTCTCTGGACTCACTGTAGTGCATCCCCAGTGGTGCCAGTGCACTCTCTGGACTCACTGTACTGCATCCCCAGTTGTGCCAGTGCACTCTCTGGACTCACTGCAGTGCATCCCTTTTGGTGCCTTTGCACTCTCAGGACTCACTGCACTGCATCCCCAGTGGTGCCAGTGCACTCTCTGGAGTCACAGCACTGCATCCCCAGTGGTGCCAGTGCACTCTCTGGACTCACTGCATTGCATCCCCAGTGGTGCCAGTGTAGTCTCTGGACTCACAGCAGTGCATCCCCAGTGCTGCCAGTGCAACTACTGGACTCACTGCAGTGTAGCTCAGTGGTGCCAGAGCACTCTCTGGACTCACTGCACTGCATCCCCAGTGGTGCCAGTGTACTCTCTGGACTCACTGCACTGCATCTCCAGTGGTGCCAGGGCAATCTCTGGACTCACAGCACTGCATCCCCATTGGGGCCAGTGTACTCTCTGGACTCACTGCACTGCATCACCAGCGGTGCCAGTGCACTCTCTGGTCTCACTTCAGTGCATCTCCAGTGGTTCCAGTGCACTTTCTGGAGTCACTGCAGTGCATCCCCAGTTGTTCCATTGCACTCTCTGGACTCACTTCATTGGATCCCCAGTGGTGTCAGTGCACTCTCTGGACTCAGTGCAGTGCATCCCCAGTGGTGCCAGTGCACTCTCTGGACTGTGTGCACTGCATCCCCAATGGTGCCAGTGCACTCTATGTAGTCACTGCACTGCGTCCCCATTGCTGCCAGTGCACTCTCTGGACTCACTGCAGTGTATCCCAGTGGTGCCTCTGCACTCTCTGGACTCACTGCAGTGCATCCCCAGTGGTGCCAGTGCACTCTCTGTACTCACTGCAGTGCATTCCCAGTGGTGTCAGTGCACTCTCTGGACTCACTGCAGTGAATCTCCCTTGGTGCCAGTGCACTCTCTGGACTCACTGCACTGCATCCCCAGTGGTGCCAGTGCACTCTGTGGACTCACTGAACTGCATCCCCAGTGGTGCCTGTGAAGTTTCTGGACTCACTGCAGTGCAACCCCAGTGGTGCCAATGTAGTCTCTGGACTCAAGGCACAGTAACCCCAGTGGTGCCAGTGCAATCTAAGGACTCACAGCAGTGCAGCTAAAATTGGTGCCAGTGCACTCTCTGGACTCACTGCACTGCATCCCCAGTTGTGCCAGTGCACTCTCTGGACTCACTGCACTACATCCTCTTTGGTGCCAGTGCACTCTCTGGACTCACTGCAGTGCATCCACTGTGGTGCCAGTGCACTCTCAGGACTCACTGCACTGCATCCCCAGTGGTGCCAGTGCACTCTCTGGACTCATTGAAGTGCATCCCCAGTGGAGCCATTGCTCTCTGTGGACTCACTGCACTGCATCCCCTGTGGTGCCAGTGCACTCTCTGGACTCACTGCACTGCATCCCCAGTGGAGCCAGAGCACTCTCTGGACTCACTGCAGTGCATCCCCAGTGGTGACAGTGCACTCTCTGTAGTCACTGCGCTGCATCCCCAGTGGTGACAATGCACTCTCTGGACTCACTGTGCTGCATCCCCAGTGGTGCCAGTGCACTCTCTGGACTCACTGCAGTGTAACCCCTGCGGTGCCTGTGCACTCTGTGCTCTCAGTGCAATGCATCCCCAGTGGTGCCATTGCACTCTCAGGACTCATCGCACTGCATCCCCAGTGGTGCCAGTGTACTCTCTGGTCTCAGTGCACTGCTTCCCCAGTGGTGCCACTGCACTCTCTGGACTCACTGCACTGCATCCCCAGTGGTGCCAGTGCACTCTCTGGACTCACTGCAGTGCATCCCCTTTTGTGCCAGTGCACTCTCTGGTCTCACTGCACTGCATCAACAGTGGTGCCAGTGCACTCTCTGGACTCACTGTAGTGCATCCCCAGTGGTGCCAGTGTACTCTCTGGACTCACTGCACTGCATCCCCAGTGGTGCCAGTGCACTCTCTGGACTCACTGCATTGCATCCCCAGTGGTGCCAGTGTAGTCTCTGGACTCACAGCAGTGCATCCCCAGTGGTGCCAGTGCAACTACTGGACTCACTGCAGTGTAGCTCAGTGGTGCCAGAGCACTCTCTGGACTCACTGCACTGCATCCCCAGTGGTGCCAGTGCACTCTCTGGACTCACTGCAGTGCATCCCTTTTGGTGCCTTTGCACTCTCAGGACTCACTGCACTGCATCCCCAGTGGTGCCAGTGCACTCTCTGGAGTCACAGCACTGCATTCCCAGTGGTGCTAGTGCACTCTCTGGACTCACTGCATTGCATCCCCAGTTGTGCCAGTGTAGTCTCTGGACTCACAGCAGTGCATCCCCATTGGGGCCAGTGTACTCTCTGGACTCACTGCACTGCATCACCAGCGGTGCCAGTGCACTCTCTGGACTCACTGCACTGCATCCCCAGTGGTGCCAGTGCACTCTCTGGACTCACTGCAATGTATCGCCATTGGAGCCGGTGCACTATCTGGAATCACTAAACTGCATCCCCAGTGGTGCCAGTGCACTCTCTGGACTCACTGCACTGCATCCCCAGTGGTGCCAGTGCACTGTCTGGACTCACTGCATCCCCAGTGGTGCCAGGGCACTCTCTGGACTCACAGCACTGCATCCCCATTGGGGCCAGTGTACTCTCTGGACTCACTGCACTGCATCACCAGCGGTGCCAGTGCACTCTCTGGACTCACTGCAGTGCATCCCCAGTGGTGCCTTTGCACTCTCTGCACTCACTGCAGTGCATCCCCAGTGGTGCCAGTGCACTCTCTGGACTCACTGCACTGCATCCCCAGTGGTGCCAGTGCAAACTCTGGACTTGCCGGGGTGCATCCCCTGTGGTGCCAGTGCACTCTCTGGACTCACTGCAGTGCATCCCCAGTGGTGCCAGTGCACTCTCTGGACTCACTGCATTCCCAGTGGTGCCAGGGCACTCTCTGGACTCACTGCACTGCATCCCCAGTGGTGCCACTGTACTCTCTTTACTCACTGCACTGCATCCCCAGTGGTGCCAGTGCACTCTCTGGACTCACTGTACTGCATCCCCAGTGCTGCCAGTGCACTCTCTGGACTCACTGCAGTGCATCCCCAGTGGTGCCAGTGCACTTTCTGGAGTCACTGCAGTGCATCCCCAGTTGTTCCATTGCACTCTCTGGACTCACTTCATTGGATCCCCAGTGGTGTCAGTGCACTCTCTGGACTCAGTGCAGTGCATCCCCAGTGGTGCCAGTGCACTCTCTGGACTGTGTGCACTGCATCCCCAATGGTGCCAGTGCACTCTATGTAGTCACTGCACTGCGTCCCCATTGCTGCCAGTGCACTCTCTGGACTCACTGCACTGCATCCCCAGTGGTGCCAGTGCACTCTCTGGACTCACTGCACTGCATCCCCAGTGGTGCCAGTGCACTCTCTGGACTCACTGCAGTGCATCCCCAGTGGTGCCAGTGCACTCTCTGGACTCACTGCACTGCATCCCCAGTGGTGCCAGTGCACTCTCTGGACTCACTGCACTTCATCCGCAGTGGTGCCAGTGCACTCTCTGGACTCACTGCATTGAATCCCCAGTGGTGCCAGTGCACGCTCTGGACTCACTGCACTGCATCCCCAGTGGTGTCACTGCACTCTCTGGACTCACTGCACTGCATCACCATTGGTGCCAGGGCACTCTCCGGACTCACTGCAGTGCATCCGCAGTGGTGCCATTGCACTCTCTGGACTCACTGCACTGCATCCCCAGTGGTGCCAGTGCACTCTCTGGACTCACTGCAGTGCTTCCCCAGTGGTGCCAGTGCACTCTCTGGACTCACTGCACTGCATCCCCAGTGGTGCCAGTGCACTCTCTGGACTCACTGCACTGCATCCCCAGTGGAGCCAGTGCACTCTCTGGACTCACTGCACTGCATTCCCAGTGGTGCCAGTGCACTCTATGGACTCACTGCACTGCATCCCCAGTGGTGCCAGTGCACTCTCTGGACCCACTACAGTGCATCAACACTGGTGCCAGTGCACTCTCTGGACTCACTGCACTGCATCCCCAATGGTGCCAGTGCACTCTCTGTAGTCACTGCACTGCGTCCCCAGTGGTGCCAGTGCACTCTCTGGACTCACTGCAGTGTATCCCCTGTGGTGCCAGTGCACTCTGTGGACTCACTGCAGTGCATCCCAGTGGTGCCAGTGCACTCTCTGGACTCACTGCACTGCATCCCCAAGGTGCCAGTGCACTCTCTGGACTCAACTGCACTGCATCCCCAGTGGTGCCACTGCACTCTCTGGACTCACTGCACTGAATCACCATTGGTGCCAGGGCACTCTCCGGACTCACTGCAGTGCATCCGCAGTGGTGCCAGTGCACTCTTTCGAGTCACTGCAGTGCATCCCCAGTGGTGCCAGTGCACTCTCTGGACTCACTGCACTGCATCCCCAGTGGTGCCAGTGCACTCTCTGCACTCACTGCACTGCATCCCCAGTGTTCCCCGAGCACTCTCTGGACTCACTGCAGTGCATCCCCAGTGGTGCCAGTGCACTCTCTGGACTCACTGCAGTGCATCCCCAGTGGTGCCAGTGCACTCTCTGGACTCACTGCACTGCATCCCCAGTGGTGCCACTGCACTCTCTGGACTCACTGCACTGCATCACCATTGGTGCCAGGGCACTCTCCGGACTCACTGCAGTGCATCCGCAGTGGTGCCAGTGCACTCTTTCGAGTCACTGCACTGCATCCCCATTAATTCCAGTGCATTCTCTGGACTCATTGCAGTGCATCCCCACTGGTGCCAGTGCACTCTCTGGACTCACTGCACTGCATCCCCAGTGGTGACAGTGCACTCTCTGGACTCACTGCACTGCATCCAAAGTGCTGACAGTGCACTCTCTGGACTCACTGCAGTGCATCCCCAGTGGTGCCAGTGCACTCTCCGGACTCACTGCACTGCATCCCTAATGGTGCCAGTGCACTCTCTGGACTCACTGCAGTGCATCCCCAGTGGTTCCAGTGCACTCTGGACTCACTGCACTGCATCCCCAGTGGTGCCAGTGCACTCTCTGCACTCACTGCACTGCATCCCCGGTGTTCCCAGAGCACTCTCTGGACTCACTGCACTGCATCCCCAGTGGTGCCAGTGCACTCTCTGGACTCACTGCACTGCATCCCCAGTGGTGCCAGTGCACTCTCTGGACTCACTGCAGTGCAGCCTCTGAGGTGCCAGTGTACTCTCTGGACTCACTGCACTGCATCCCCAGTGGTGACAGTGCACTCTCTGGAATCACTGCAGTGCTTCCCCGGTAGTGCCAGTGCACTCTCTGGACTCACTGCACTGCATCCCCAGTGGTTCCAGTGCACTCTCTGGACTCACTGCAGTGCATCCCCAGTGGTGCCAGTGTACTCTCTGGACTCACTGCACTGCATCACCAGCGGTGCCAGTGCACTCTCTGGACTCACTGCACTGCATCCCCAGTGGTGCCAGTGCACTCTCTGGACCCACTGCAGTGCATCCCCACTGGTGCCAGTGCACTCTCTGGACTCACTGCACTGCATCCCCAATGGTGCCAGTGCACTCTCTGTAGTCACTGCACTGCGTCCCCAGTGGTGCCAGTGCACTCTCTGGACTCACTGCAGTGTATCCCCTGTGGTGCCAGTGCACTCTGTGGACTCACTGCACTGCATCCCAGTGGTGCCAGTGCACTCTCTGGACTCACTGCACTGCATCCCCAAGGTGCCAGTGCACTCTCTGGACTCAACTGCACTGCATCCCCAGTGCTGCCAGTGCACTCTGTGGACTCACTGCAGTGCATCCCCAGTGGTGCCAGTGCACTCTCTGGACTCACTGCAGTGCATCCCCAGTGGTGCCAGTGCACTCTCTGGACTCACTGCACTTCTTCCCCAGTGGTGCCAGTGCACTCTCTGGACTCACTGCACTGCATCCCCAGTGGTGTCACTGCACTCTCTGGACTCACTGCACTGCATCACCATTGGTGCCAGGGCACTCTCCGGACTCACTGCAGTGCATCCGCAGTGGTGCCAGTGCACTCTCTGGACTCACTGCACTGCATCCCCAGTGGTGCCAGTGCACTCTCTGGAATCACTGCAGTGTATCCCCAGTGGTGCCAGTGCACTCTCTGGACTCACTGCACTGCATCCCCAGTGGTGCCAGTGCACTCTCTGGACTCACTGCATTGCATCCCCAGTGGTGCCAGTGCACTCTCTGGACTCACTGCACTGCATCCCCAGTGGTGCCACTGCACTCTCTGGACTCACTGCACTGCATCACCATTGGTGCCAGTGCACTCTCCGGACTCACTGCAGTGCATCCGCAGTGGTGCCAGTGCACTCTTTTGAGTCACTGCAGTGCATCCCCAGTGGTGCCAGTGCACTCTCTGGACTCACTGCACTGATTCACCAGTGGTGCCAGAGCACTCTCTGGAATCACTGCAGTGCATCCCCAGTGGTGCCAGTGCACTCTCTGGACTCACTGCACTGCATCCCCAGTGGTGCCAGTGCACTCTCTGGACTCACTGCATTGCATCCCCAGTGGTGCCAGTGCACTCTCTGGACTCACTGCACTGCATCCCCAGTGGTGCCACTGCACTCTCTGGACTCACTGCACTGCATCACCATTGGTGCCAGTGCACTCTCCGGACTCACTGCAGTGCATCCGCAGTGGTGCCAGTGCACTCTTTTGAGTCACTGCAGTGCATCCCCAGTGGTGCCAGTGCACTCTCTGGACTCACTGCACTGCATCCCCAGTGGTGCCAGTGCACTCTCTGCACTCACTGCACTGCATCCCCAGTGCTGACAGTGCACTCTCTGGACTCACTGCACTGCATCCCCAGTGCTGACAGTGCACTCTCTGGACTCACTGTAGTGCATCCCCTGTGCTGCCAGTGCACTCTCTGGACTCACTGCAGTGCATCCCCAGTGGTGCCAGTGCACTCTCTGGACTCACTGCAGTGCATCCCCAGTGGTGCCAGTGCACTCTCTGGACTCACTGCACTGCATCCCCAGAGGTGCCAGTGCACTCTCTGGACTCACTGCACTTCATCCCCAGTGGTGCCAGTGCACTCTCTGGACTCACTGCATTGCATCCCCAGTGGTGCCAGTGACCTCTCTGGACTCACTGCAGTGTATCCCAGTGGTGCCACTGCACTCTCTGGACTCACTGCACTGCATCACCATTGGTGCCAGGGCACTCTCCGGACTCACTGCAGTGCATCCGCAGTGGTGCCAGTGCACTCTTTCGAGTCACTGCAGTGCATCCCCAGTGGTGCCAGTGCACTCTCTGGACTCACTGCACTGCATCCCCAGTGGTGCCAGTGCACTCTCTGCACTCACTGCACTGCATCACCATTGGTGCCAGGGCACTCTCCGGACTCACTGCAGTGCATACGCAGTGGTGCCAGTGCACTCTTTCGATTCACTGCACTGCATCCCCATTAGTTCCAGTGCATTCTCTGGACTCATTGCAGTGCATCCCCAGTGGTGCCAGTGTACTCTCTGGACTCACTGCACTGCATCCCCAGTGGTGCCAGTGCACTCTCTGGACTCACTGCACTGCATCCCCAGTGCTGACAGTGCACTCTCTGGACTCACTGCACTGCATCCCCAGTGGTGCCAGTGCACTCTCTGGACTCACTGCAGTGCATCCCCAGTGGTGCCAGTGCACTCTCTGGACTCACTGCACTGCATCCCCAGTGGTGCCAGTGCACTCTCTGGACTCACGGCAGTGCATCCCCAGTGGTGCCAGTGCACTCTCTGGACTCACTGCACTGCATCCCTAATGGTGCCAGTGCACTCTCTGGACTCACTGCAGTGCATCCCCAGTGGTGCCAGTGCACTCTCTGGACTCACTGCACTGCATCCCCAGTGGTGCCAGTGCACTCTCTGGACTCACTGCACTGCATCCCCAGTGGTGCCAGTGCACTCTCTGGACTCACTGCAGTGCAGCCCCTGAGGTGCCAGTGTACTCTCTGGACTCACTGCACTGCATCCCCAGTGGTGCCAGTGCACTCTCTGGAATCACTGCAGTGCATCCCCAGTAGTGCCAGTGCACTCTCTGGACTCACTGCACTGCATCCCCAGTGGTGCCAGTGCACTCTCTGGACTCACTGCACTGCATCCCCAGTGGTGCCAGTGCATTCTCTGGACTCTCTGCAGTGCATCCCCATTGGTGCCAGTGCAGTCTCTGGAGTCACTGCAGTGCATCCCCAGTGGTGCCAGTGCACTCTCTGGACTCACTGCACTGCATCCCCAGTGCTGACAGTGCACTCTCTGGACTCACTGCACTGCATCCCCAGTGGTGCCAGTGTACTCTCTGGTCTCAGTGCACTGCTTCCCCAGTGGTCCACTGCACTCTCTGGACTCACTGCAGTGCATCCCCAGTGGTGCCAGTGCACTCTCTGGACTCACTGCAGTGCATCCCCTTTTGTGCCAGTGCACTCTCTGGACTCACTGCACTGCATCCCCAGTGGTGCCAGTGCACTCTCTAGAGTCACTGCACTGCATCCCCAGTGGTGCCAGTGCACTCTCTGGACTCACTGCAGTGCATCCCCAGTGGTGCCAGTCCACTCTCTGGACTCACTGCACTGCATCACCTGTGATGCCAGTGCACTCTCTGGACTCACTGCACTGCATTACCAGTGCTTACAGTGCACTCTCTGGACTCACTGCACTGCATCCCCAGTGGTGCCAGTGCACTCTCTGCACTCACTGCAGTGCATCCCCAGTGGTGCCAGTGCACTCTCTGGACTCACTGCACTGCATCCCCAGTGCTTACAGTGCACTCTCTGGACTCACTGCACTGCATCCCCAGTGGTGCCAGTGCACTCTCTGGACTCACTGTAGTGCATCCCCAGTGGTGCCAGTGCACTCTCTGGACTCACTGTAGTGCATCCCCAGTGGTGCCAGTGCACTCTATGGACTCACTGCACTGCATCCCCAGTGGTGCCAGTGCACTCTCTGGACCGACTACAGTGCATCAACACTGGTGCCAGTGCACTCTCTGGACTCACTGCACTGCATCCCCAATGGTGCCAGTGCACTCTCTGTAGTCACTGCACTGCGTCCCCAGTGGTGCCAGTGCACTCTCTGGACTCACTGCAGTGTATCCCCTGTGGTGCCAGTGCACTCTGTGGACTCACTGCAGTGCATCCCAGTGGTGCCAGTGCACTCTCTGGACTCACTGCACTGCATCCCCAAGGTGCCAGTGCACTCTCTGGACTCAACTGCACTGCATCCCCAGTGGTGCCACTGCACTCTCTGGACTCACTGCACTGAATCACCATTGGTGCCAGGGCACTCTCCGGACTCACTGCAGTGCATCCGCAGTGGTGCCAGTGCACTCTTTCGAGTCACTGCAGTGCATCCCCAGTGGTGCCAGTGCACTCTCTGGACTCACTGCACTGCATCCCCAGTGGTGCCAGTGCACTCTCTGCACTCACTGCACTGCATCCCCAGTGTTCCCCGAGCACTCTCTGGACTCACTGCAGTGCATCCCCAGTGGTGCCAGTGCACTCTCTGGACTCACTGCAGTGCATCCCCAGTGGTGCCAGTGCACTCTCTGGACTCACTGCACTGCATCCCCAGTGGTGCCACTGCACTCTCTGGACTCACTGCACTGCATCACCATTGGTGCCAGGGCACTCTCCGGACTCACTGCAGTGCATCCGCAGTGGTGCCAGTGCACTCTTTCGAGTCACTGCACTGCATCCCCATTAATTCCAGTGCATTCTCTGGACTCATTGCAGTGCATCCCCAGTGGTGCCAGTGCACTCTCTGGACTCACTGCACTGCATCCCCAGTGGTGACAGTGCACTCTCTGGACTCACTGCACTGCATCCAAAGTGCTGACAGTGCACTCTCTGGACTCACTGCAGTGCATCCCCAGTGGTGCCAGTGCACTCTCCGGACTCACTGCACTGCATCCCTAATGGTGCCAGTGCACTCTCTGGACTCACTGCACTGCATCCCCAGTGGTGCCAGTGCACTCTCTGCACTCACTGCACTGCATCCCCGGTGTTCCCAGAGCACTCTCTGGACTCACTGCACTGCATCCCCAGTGGTGCCAGTGCACTCTCTGGACTCACTGCACTGCATCCCCAGTGGTGCCAGTGCACTCTCTGGACTCACTGCAGTGCAGCCTCTGAGGTGCCAGTGTACTCTCTGGACTCACTGCACTGCATCCCCAGTGGTGACAGTGCACTCTCTGGAATCACTGCAGTGCTTCCCCGGTAGTGCCAGTGCACTCTCTGGACTCACTGCACTGCATCCCCAGTGGTTCCAGTGCACTCTCTGGACTCACTGCAGTGCATCCCCAGTGGTGCCAGTGTACTCTCTGGACTCACTGCACTGCATCCCCAGTGGTGCCAGTGCACTCTCTGGACTCACTGCACTGCATCCCCAGTGGTGCCAGTGCACTCTCTGGACCCACTGCAGTGCATCCCCACTGGTGCCAGTGCACTCTCTGGACTCACTGCACTGCATCCCCAATGGTGCCAGTGCACTCTCTGTAGTCACTGCACTGCGTCCCCAGTGGTGCCAGTGCACTCTCTGGACTCACTGCAGTGTATCCCCTGTGGTGCCAGTGCACTCTGTGGACTCACTGCACTGCATCCCAGTGGTGCCAGTGCACTCTCTGGACTCACTGCACTGCATCCCCAAGGTGCCAGTGCACTCTCTGGACTCAACTGCACTGCATCCCCAGTGCTGCCAGTGCACTCTCTGGACTCACTGCAGTGCATCCCCAGTGGTGCCAGTGCACTCTCTGCACTCACTGCAGTGCATCCCCAGTGGTGCCAGTGCACTCTCTGGACTCACTGCACTTCTTCCCCAGTGGTGCCAGTGCACTCTCTGGACTCACTGCACTGCATCCCCAGTGGTGTCTATGCACTCTCTGGACTCACTGCACTGCATCACCATTGGTGCCAGGGCACTCTCCGGACTCACTGCAGTGCATCCGCAGTGGTGCCAGTGCACTCTCTGGACTCACTGCACTGCATCCCCAGTGGTGCCAGTGCACTCTCTGGAATCACTGCAGTGCATCCCCAGTGGTGCCAGTGCACTCTCTGGACTCACTGCACTGCATCCCCAGTGGTGCCAGTGCACTCTCTGGACTCACTGCACTGCATCCCCAGTGGTGCCACTGCACTCTCTGGACTCACTGCACTGCATCCCCAGTGGTGCCAGTGCACTCTCCGGACTCACTGCAGTGCATCCGCAGTGGTGCCAGTGCACTCTCTGGACTCACTGCACTGATTCACCAGTGGTGCCAGAGCACTCTCTGGAATCACTGCAGTGCATCCCCAGTGGTGCCAGTGCACTCTCTGGACTCACTGCACTGCATCCCCAGTGGTGCCAGTGCACTCTCTGGACTCACTGCATTGCATCCCCAGTGGTGCCAGTGCACTCTCTGGACTCACTGCACTGCATCCCCAGTGGTGCCACTGCACTCTCTGGACTCACTGCACTGCATCACCATTGGTGCCAGTGCACTCTCCGGACTCACTGCAGTGCATCCGCAGTGGTGC